>NC_080172.1:118274723-118327223 GCF_950295315.1 Erinaceus europaeus
CAGCAGCCACTGATGCCCAGATGCCCTCAGGCCCCAGGTTCTGCTCACAGCCATGTTTCTATAGCAAACAGTAACAGCAGAGACACCTCCAAATAACAACAGGATGGCAGGGGTCAGCCGAGGCCCTGGGGTACACAGCGTGAGGAATTCAGACCAGCACCAACTGGGCTGCTGACAGGTGCAAAAACAATTACTTGGACCACCAAGCAGGTGGGTTAACGTGCTCGTCGTGAAGGCCTCTGTGTTGAGAGCAGGAAGATCAGTTGGATGGATGGATGGGTGCTTGAACTTCGACGCTGCAGTGGCCTGAATTCTCATTTAGACAAGAAGCTCTTAGACTCTCAAGAGCATCGATGGGAAGCCTGGGGTCTGAGAGATGGTGCAGCAGGCCTCTGGGCCCCCAGACCCGCCTCCATACCACTGAATGCTGGAAGCAGCAGGCCTCTGGGCCCCCAGACCCGCCTCCATACCACTGAATGCTGGAAGCAGCAGGCCTCTGGGCCCCCAGACCCACCTCCATACCACTGAATGCTGGTGCAGCAGGCCTCTGGGCCCCCAGACCCACCTCCATACCACTGAATGCTGGTGCAGCAGGCCTCTGGGCCCCCAGACCCGCCTCCATACCACTGAATGCTGGAAGCAGCAGGCCTCTGGGCCCCCAGACCCACCTCCATACCACTGAATGCTGGAAGCAGCAGGCCTCTGGGCCCCCAGACCCACCTCCATACCACTGAATGCTGGTGCAGCAGGCCTCTGGGCCCCCAGACCCACCTCCATACCACTGAATGCTGGTGCAGCAGGCCTCTGGGCCCCCAGACCCACCTCCATACCACTGAATGCTGGTGCAGCAGGCCTCTGGGCCCCCAGACCCACCTCCCTAAGGAAAATCAGTAACACCTTTTAAAAACTGAAAACTTTATGTATTTATTTATTTCTAATCAAAAACCTTTAAAGCAAGTGAGATTGGAATTTGTGTTTGCTTAATTGTGAAGAAGCGAGTAAGAGTTCAGACCTAGTAAAGGCCAGCAGTTAACTCTCAGATCTGGAAAACCGAAAAGATAGATTTTGACTGTTGCCTCCGGCATGTGAAACTTACTATTTTGGTAACAAAGTCTTGTTCCCTTCTTTGGGACTACTCAGCCTCGAAGTTTGCACGGCCTTTTGTTCTAGCTTTTCCCTAGAGTGGCCAGAGATGTGCATTTTGATTTTTACGAGCCTGTTTTTAATTCACCTTATAGAAGTAACTAGCTCTCAAATATGAGATCATATCCATAGTGTTTGAGTCAAGGCTAACTTTAATACATACATTGATTTTTTTTTTTTTTTTTTTTTTGCCTCCATGGTTATTACTGGGGCTCAGTGCCTGCACCATGAATCCACTGCTCCTGGAGGCCATTTTTCCCCCTTTTGTTGCCCTTGTTGTTATAGCCTTGTGGTTATTATTGTTCGTTGTTGGACAGGACAGAGAGAAATGGAGAGAGAAGGGGAAGACAGAGAAGAGGAGAGAAAGACAGACACCTGCAGACCTGCTTCACCGCCTGTGAAGCGACTCCCCTGCAGGTGGGGAGCCGGGGGCTCGAACCGGGATCCTTACACCGGTCCTTGGGCTTTGTGCCACGTGCGCTTAACCTACTGCGCCAGCGCCCGACCCCCTATACATACATTGATTTTCTTTTTTAAATACAACGATGAAGTAAAAATGCACAGTTGGTGTGAAGTTAGCCAAGCTCATTAAATAAGCACTGAGGACAAGGCCTAGGGAATGCCGGGAAGAGGCCCTTTACATGAAAAAGGGGGGATCTTTCTTTTTGTGAATTAGAGTCTGAGAAATCTGATTTAAAGTCACGTCTTAAATCCTACTTCCTCTGGACAAACATAAGAAGTCACGAGTCAGCATTAATGCCGTTGCGTGAGTGGGCTGGTGTCTGCTCTTTCTGTCCGAAAGATGCTGCCTTAAGGTGCGCTGTGAGTGAGATGAGGGCAGGGGCTGACTGAGATGCTCTTGAGAGGCTCTGGGGGGCCTTTCCGTTTGCCTGGCCTCTGTCGGGCTGACCCGGCCCCTCAGTGCTCGGAGCGGCAGACCTTCTGCTGGCGTTGTCTACCTGCTGTTCTGCCTGCGCAGGGCGGGCGGTCGGGTGGGCAGGAGGCCCCCGGTGCTGGGGGCTGTTTGTACGCTGAGAAAAGTCAACTCGCTCCCCACCCCCCGGGACTTGTCTAGACAGAATGGGGTTTTTAATCCTCTGTTGTGGGCAGGAGAAGCAGAGGTATTCCTACAGCCTCTGCCAACAGTGAAGAAGGTTAGAAAGGAGAAACCAGCTGGCTGTTGGTGAAAAATGTGTTTTATAGATGTTCACGCTATGAAATGTCTTTTATTTTCACGCAGTTGCTGAGATGACTGTGTCCCCTTTCTGCCTCTAGGTACTGGCTTTGGATTAGGACTGGTCTTCTCACTCACCTTCTTTAAAAGTAAGTGTCGCTTTTACTGTCTTCCAACACAGAACCACACGCGTGTACATGTGACGTATACACACATAGCAGGCTGCCCGCCCATCCAGTTATGGGGTTAGGTTGGCTAAAACAATCCATGGGACGTAGGCTCAGAAGAGTCAACATGGGCTGGGCATCTCCAGAATCCCCCTGGGCACTGAGTCAGGGTGCCTGATATCTTAAATATGATATCATTTTAAAAGACTGTATTTTATGCCAGTGAGTCATTTGGCCAACTCTCTGTGCTCAGATATTTCTAATTAATTATGTTTTTTTTCCATAAACTTACCAGAGTCTTGCTGGTAATAAAAACAAGTGGACCAGAGATACATGTGTTTTTTTTAGCCAAGAACTCTCCTAAGCAAAGGGCAGGAGATTTCCCTTTGATTCTGTGGGAGAACTTCTGAAGCTTGAACATTGAATAGATGCCAGAAGGATTTCTGCTGGGGAGTGCAAGTCCGAGGTTCACGGCCAGCACACAAAGCTGACATAAAGCAAGCAGCTACAGCACTGGCTTAAGTAAAGCTCACTGGTTACTAGGATAACAATGATAAATATTGATGAAATTCTCACAGGCTTTTAAAATCCAGCACTTTGCTGAAATAGGATGTTCTTTTTAAAAGATCTGTTTGTTTATATAGTCACGAGGGGGAGAGAGAAGCAGAACATCACCGGCACATGTGACGCCAGGGATTGAGTTTGGAGCCTCATGCCCGAAGGTCTGAGGCTTTACCCACTGCGCCAGCTCGCAGTCTACAGAACAGCAGCATTTCTGACGGGGCCAGAAGGCCAGTGTCATTGAGGAATGAGTCAGACCTAGCAGCGCAGCTCCTTGAGTGTCGGAGAACCTCCAGCTTCTCCCCTGGATCTCCCCTGGTTAAGCACGGCCGAGATGTGTGACGAGGGCTGGGAGGTAGCCCAGTGGGCAGGTTTGTGCCCTGTCATCACACACCAAGGCTTGAACTAGCCCAGCACAGAAGAAGCGCTGGCGGCGTGACAGGTACTGTCCGTGTCACGGCTGAGTGCAGTGAGGTGATCCAGACGGGACACGCGCGTACACATGCATCCGGCGGTTTCCAGTAAGAGACGTGCGGATGTTTGTCGAGCTCTCAGCAGCATAGAGTTTTGGCGGAGAGAAAGTGGTGTCTTCTCTGCATGGTTTCTCACTGGGGTCTCCTTCCTCTGCTCGCCAGGAAGAAGGTGGCCGCTAGCCTTCGGTTCCGGCATGGGGCTGGGAATGGCCTACTCCAACTGCCAGCACGACTTCCAGGCGCCCTATCTTGTACATGGAAAATACGTCAAGGTGTGTGCCGAGCCTCTTGCTTCTCTGTGAAAAGACGAACACTCTCCTCAGAGTCCACGTGCTCCCCGTGTCGTGTGCAGTGCCGCCAATGTCCTCTTTGCTCTTGATCCTTGGTGACATTGGCACTGCCTTGGTATCTCCGCTCTGTCCCTCCTCTGAGCTTTGCATTTGCAGTGCCTTGCAGTGCAGCTAAGCCCTCCTGCTAGCTGAGTGGACTCCACGAGCCTGCCGGAAAGCTGCCGTAGTGGTAGGCAGAGTAGGTGTGTCAGATGTCTGTCCGTAAAGTGGCCCCTTGCTCAGGGTCTCAGAATAAACCCAGGCGAGCCCGGGGACTTGGTCTTTCTTTAAGAGACGAAGTCCCACGTCCCTGCGCAGAAGTCCTTGTCTTTAGATGGTGAATGATGCAGTGAGATGAGACCTGGTGTCACATGCCTCAAAGGGGAGGTCGGGCGCATCTGCTAAAGCTGCGTATTTGGTGACTTTCCCTGTCGGGGTGGCGGACGGGAGCTCTCACGGACAGACATGGCCCGTGCTTCCCTGCCACAGGGCTGGCATGAGATGGGCTCTCACACGCGTGGGGCCCGGGGGAGTGGAGTGTGCGTGCGTCCCAGCAGCTGTGCTGGCGCCTCGGCCCACGAAGGCACAGTCCTGTAGCTGCACGGGACAGCCCGGCCTGTGTCGTCCCCGCTGATCCGGGGCTGATCCGGGCTCGGCATCCGGGCGGTGGCAGGGCTGGCGGAGTGAGCACAGAGCAAGGAGTCCTGGGTGTGGGTTTGGCCCATCACTCACCGCCAGTGCGATCTTGAGTTGAGGCTCTGTTTTCTCTCCGTAAAACGAGGTGATCGCTTTCGGGGAGGCCGTGAGCAGTGACGCCCTGGAGCTATTGCTCACTCCAGTGGAGGTCAGTCAGAAAAGGGCGTTGGCTTCACGACAGCCCGACAGGCCTTGGAGTGAGTGTTCTGACTCAGTCAGGGCTGAGGCCACACGGTCACCGGGTCTCTCAGAACAGTGTCCCGGCACTGCACAGCCTGGAAGCCGTCTTAAGACTTAGTCAGACTGTCAGGATGGGGAGCAGGGAGATTTGCCAGCCGGGAGCCTCTTCCCACGAATACGCCAAGGCCAGGCCAGGCCGGGGTCAGCAGAGCAGAGCCGGTGGGCGCAGAGGCGGCCCAGCTGCGCGGCTCTGGCACGAAGGCCGAGGGCAGCCTCCCCACTGCCTGCCCGGTTGGCACCGTGGTTGAATTTGGGTGTGGGGTAAGCGAGAACGGAAGGAATTTCAGGCCACGTGTCTGCACGGCTGCAGGGGGCCGCCACGGGCAGCGGCTCAGGGAAGAGCATGAGTATCTCCTGCGTCTCATGGCCAGCGGGCACTGTGGGAAATAGCGTCCCTTCTTTTCCTGACGACCTGTGTGTTGCTCCAAAAACGCTGTGTGACTTTGAGCTGGAGCCTCTGCGGTTTGCCTTCCTGCTTCTGAGAGGGGGAGTTGGCCCGCCGTGTGCTGGCTCGCTGCTCTGCGCCCCTGCTCTCTGCGCCCCTGCTCTCTGCGCCACCCGCCGCTCTCTGCGCCCCTGCTCTCTGCGCCCCTGCTCCCTGTGCCACCCGCCGCTCTCTGCGCCACCCGCTGCTCTCTGCACCCCTGCTCTCTGTGCCCCTGCTCTCTGCACCACCCGCCGCTCTCTGCGCCCCCGCTCTCTGCGCCCCTGCTCTCTGTGTCCCTGCTCCTTGTGCCACCCCCTGCTCTCTGCGCCCCTGCTCTCTGCGCCACCCGCCGCTCTCTGCGCCCCCGCTCTCTGCGCCCCTGCTTTCTGCGCCCCTGCTCTCTGCGCCCCCACTCTCTGCGCCACCCACCCCATCAGCTGTCCCCCGAGCTTCATCTCCAGCCTTCTGCTAGGCCTCCCAGCACACGCGGCAGGAGAGCCCGACTCGCTCAGCAGATAAGAAAACCGGGGCTTAACTGAGGTCGAGAAGCCTGAAAAGATTCTGCCCCTCGCAGGCTGTCTGAGCCCCGCACCACAGCCTTTCCGCTCAGCTGCGGCCCGTCCCCTGCGTGGGTCTTCAGCCTGCACTTCTGGGCCCCTTGTCCTTCTCTTGCCCTTCTGTCTCCCGGTGCCCCGGCAGCTGCTGTGGGAACGCGGCGAGTGTCCGCGTCTCCTCGGGAGGCAGCCTTAGGGTGAGCGGGACGTGGGGTCTGGGGCTCGCCGGGCTTTAGCGAGTCTGAGCTGGCGCGGCAGGGCGGCGAGGGGCGGCCAGAGCTTTGCGTGCACAGCGCACAGTGCTGACCTGGTGTCCTTGCTTCGCAGGAGCAGGAACAGTGAATCACACCGAGCGCGTCCGTGGGGGAGGAGAGGAGAGAAGAGAAGAGAAGAGAAGAGAATCCTGCTCGGCGCTCAGGGATGCGGACGTGCCCCGGGTAGCTGCCATGCTTGTGGAACAGCGTCATCAGCACTGCTTTCAGCTCCAGCTCCATGTGCATCTGAAACCAAGTCTGTGTCTAGCTTTGTATTTTCTCTCTGGAAATTGCAAGGAAGCGGTCTTAAAGAAATAAATTAAAAAAAAAAAAAAAAAAGCAGCCCAGTGCCTCGCCTGTTTGTCTTTGGTGTCTGAGCGTGAGCAAGATGGCACTTGAGCTGCCAGTGGCGACCACCGTGGGACACCGCCTCCTAGTGAGCCTGCTCACCGCCCAGTGTGGGCATCACAGCTGCTGTGTTTCTGATGAGGAGATGGGTGGCTTTGCCTCGCCCTCGTTCTGTGTCCACTGCTGGACCGGGCAGTCTCGGCCTTGCCAGCTGCAGACCGGGGCCCCGACTGCTGGCGGCTGCCCCATGACGTCTGGGTCCCGCAGCTCTGGGACTGGGCGCAGCGCAGGCCTCAGCAGTCACGCTTTGTCCTGGGGCGCGTCGGGTCTTACCCAGCCACTGTTGGCCGGAGCAGGTGTGTCGGCCACAATATTGCCTGGGGAGATGGCGTCAGTGTCGGGACGGGGCAGAGAGAGGCTCCCAGATATGAGGGAAGTCTGAATCCCCTCAAGTGTTGGCCCTACAGGTCTGACCCAGACATGACAAGAACCACCTCCGACGCCCACCTCTAGTTTCTGTCCCTGGAGCAGAGCCAGAGCTGAAGCCTGGACCAGAGCCGCAAGGCGTCCACCGTCTGCCCAGAGGGCAGTCTCAGGCCCCGAAGAGGTGAAGGCACTTCCCTTCCTCCCAGTTTCCCTCATTTGCTTTAACCGCTGAAGTTTCCGGCCATTGTTTCTGTCTCTCAGCAGAGGAAAGCGGCAAGTGCTTTTGCCACGACAGACAAATGTAGGAAACAGTATATGCCTGCTAACTCCGGGTGTGACGGGAGAGCGCGCGCGGGGCGCCGGTGGACGGACACGGATCTTGTTGGTCGCGGGTTCAGGCGTTAATCTGTGCTGTCCTGGGGGCTCTGATCCTGTGGTGTCCTGGGGGCTCTGACCCTGTGGTGTCCTGGGGGCTCTGATCCTGTGGTGTCCTGGGGGCTCTGATCCTGTGGTGTCCTGGGGGCTCTGACCCTGTGGTGTCCTGGGGGCTCTGACCCTGTGGTGTCCTGGGGGTCCTGGTCCTGTGGTGTCCTGGGGGCTCTGATCCTGTGGTGTCCTGGGGGCTCTGACCCTGTGGTGTCCTGGGGGCTCTGACCCTGTGGTGTCCTGGGGGCTCTGACCGTGTGGTGTCCTGGGGGCTCTGACCCTGTGGTGTCCTGGGGGTCCTGACCCTGTGGTGTCCTGGGGGCTCTGACCCTGTGGTGTCCTGGAGGCTCTGATCCTGTGGTGTCCTGGGGGCTCTGACCCTGTGGTGTCCTGGGGGCCTTGATTCTGTGGTGTCCTGGGGGCTCTGATCCTGTGGTGTCCTGGGGGCTCTGACCCTGTGGTGTCCTGGGGGCTCTGACCCTGTGGTGTCCTGGGGGCTCTGACACTGTGTCCTTGGGGTCCTGATCCTGTGGTGTCCTGGGGGCTCTAACCTTGTGGTGTCCTGGGGGCCTTGATTCTGTGGTGTCCTGGGGGCTCTGATCCTATGGTGTCCTGGGGGCTCTGACCCTGTGGTGTCCTGGGGGCTCTGATCCTGTGGTGTCCTGGGGGCTCTGATCCTGTGGTGTCCTGGGGGCTCTGATCCTGTGGTGTCCTGGGGGCTCTGACCCTGTGGTGTCCTGGTCCTGGGGGCTCTGATCCTGTGGTGTCCTGGGGCTCTGGTCCTGTGGTGTCCTGGGGGCTCTGACCCTGTGGTGTCCTGGTCCTGGGGGCTCTGATCCTGTGGTGTCCTGGGGGCTCTGACCCTGTGGTGTCCTGGGGGCTCTGACCCTGTGGTGTCGTGGGGGTCCTGGTCCTGTGGTGTCCTGGGGACTCTGATCCTGTGGTGTCCTGGGGGCTCTGACCCTGTGGTGTCCTGGGGGCTCTGACCCTGTGGTGTCCTGGGGGCTCTGACCCTGTGGTGTCCTGGGGGCTCTGACCCTGTGGTGTCCTGGTCCTGGGGGCTCTGACCCTGTGGTGTCCTGGGGGCTCTGACCCTGTGGTGTCCTGGGGGCTCTGACCCTGTGGTGTCCTGGGGGCTCTGACCCTGTGGTGTCCTGGGGGCTCTGACCCTGTGGTGTCCTGGGGGCTCTGACCCTATGGTGTCCTGGGGGTCCTGACCCTGTGGTGTCCTGGGGGTCCTGACCCTGTGGTGTCCTGGAGGCTCTGATCCTGTGGTATCCTGGGGGCTCTGATCCTGTGGTGTCCTGGGGGCTCTGACCCTGTGGTGTCCTGGGGGCTCTGACACTGTGTCCTTGGGGTCCTGATCCTGTGGTGTCCTGGGGGCTCTGACCTTGTGGTGTCCTGGGGGCCTTGATTCTGTGGTGTCCTGGGGGCTCTGATCCTATGGTGTCCTGGGGGCTCTGACCCTGTGGTGTCCTGGGGGCTCTGATCCTGTGGTGTCCTGGGGGCTCTGATCCTGTGGTGTCCTGGGGGCTCTGATCCTGTGGTGTCCTGGGGGCTCTGACCCTGTGGTGTCCTGGGGGCTCTGACCCTGTGGTGTCCTGGGGGTCCTGATCCTGTGGTGTCCTGGGGGCTCTGATCCTGTGGTGTCCTGGGGGCTCTGACCCTGTGGTGTCCTGGTCCTGGGGGCTCTGATCCTGTGGTGTCCTGGGGCTCTGGTCCTGTGGTGTCCTGGGGGCTCTGACCCTGTGGTGTCCTGGTCCTGGGGGCTCTGATCCTGTGGTGTCCTGGGGGCTCTGACCCTGTGGTGTCCTGGGGGCTCTGACCCTGTGGTGTCGTGGGGGTCCTGGTCCTGTGGTGTCCTGGGGGCTCTGATCCTGTGGTGTCCTGGGGGCTCTGACCCTGTGGTGTCCTGGGGGCTCTGACCCTGTGGTGTCCTGGGGGCTCTGACCGTGTGGTGTCCTGGGGGTCCTGACCCTGTGGTGTCCTGGGGGTCCTGACCCTGTGGTGTCCTGGGGGCTCTGACCCTGTGGTGTCCTGGAGGCTCTGATCCTGTGGTGTCCTGGGGGCTCTGACCCTGTGGTGTCCTGGGGGCCTTGATTCTGTGGTGTCCTGGGGGCTCTGATCCTGTGGTGTCCTGGGGGCTCTGACCCTGTGGTGTCCTGGGGGCTCTGACCCTGTGGTGTCCTGGGGGCTCTGACACTGTGTCCTTGGGGTCCTGATCCTGTGGTGTCCTGGGGGCTCTAACCTTGTGGTGTCCTGGGGGCCTTGATTCTGTGGTGTCCTGGGGGCTCTGATCCTATGGTGTCCTGGGGGCTCTGACCCTGTGGTGTCCTGGGGGCTCTGATCCTGTGGTGTCCTGGGGGCTCTGATCCTGTGGTGTCCTGGGGGCTCTGATCCTGTGGTGTCCTGGGGGCTCTGACCCTGTGGTGTCCTGGTCCTGGGGGCTCTGATCCTGTGGTGTCCTGGGGCTCTGGTCCTGTGGTGTCCTGGGGGCTCTGACCCTGTGGTGTCCTGGTCCTGGGGGCTCTGATCCTGTGGTGTCCTGGGGGCTCTGACCCTGTGGTGTCCTGGGGGCTCTGACCCTGTGGTGTCGTGGGGGTCCTGGTCCTGTGGTGTCCTGGGGACTCTGATCCTGTGGTGTCCTGGGGGCTCTGACCCTGTGGTGTCCTGGGGGCTCTGACCCTGTGGTGTCCTGGGGGCTCTGACCCTGTGGTGTCCTGGGGGCTCTGACCCTGTGGTGTCCTGGTCCTGGGGGCTCTGACCCTGTGGTGTCCTGGGGGCTCTGACCCTGTGGTGTCCTGGGGGCTCTGACCCTGTGGTGTCCTGGGGGCTCTGACCCTGTGGTGTCCTGGGGGCTCTGACCCTGTGGTGTCCTGGGGGCTCTGACCCTATGGTGTCCTGGGGGTCCTGACCCTGTGGTGTCCTGGGGGTCCTGACCCTGTGGTGTCCTGGAGGCTCTGATCCTGTGGTATCCTGGGGGCTCTGATCCTGTGGTGTCCTGGGGGCTCTGACCCTGTGGTGTCCTGGGGGCTCTGACACTGTGTCCTTGGGGTCCTGATCCTGTGGTGTCCTGGGGGCTCTGACCTTGTGGTGTCCTGGGGGCCTTGATTCTGTGGTGTCCTGGGGGCTCTGATCCTATGGTGTCCTGGGGGCTCTGACCCTGTGGTGTCCTGGGGGCTCTGATCCTGTGGTGTCCTGGGGGCTCTGATCCTGTGGTGTCCTGGGGGCTCTGATCCTGTGGTGTCCTGGGGGCTCTGACCCTGTGGTGTCCTGGGGGCTCTGACCCTGTGGTGTCCTGGGGGTCCTGATCCTGTGGTGTCCTGGGGGCTCTGATCCTGTGGTGTCCTGGGGGCTCTGACCCTGTGGTGTCCTGGTCCTGGGGGCTCTGATCCTGTGGTGTCCTGGGGCTCTGGTCCTGTGGTGTCCTGGGGGCTCTGACCCTGTGGTGTCCTGGTCCTGGGGGCTCTGATCCTGTGGTGTCCTGGGGGCTCTGACCCTGTGGTGTCCTGGGGGCTCTGACCCTGTGGTGTCGTGGGGGTCCTGGTCCTGTGGTGTCCTGGGGGCTCTGATCCTGTGGTGTCCTGGGGGCTCTGACCCTGTGGTGTCCTGGGGGCTCTGACCCTGTGGTGTCCTGGGGGCTCTGACCGTGTGGTGTCCTGGGGGTCCTGACCCTGTGGTGTCCTGGGGGTCCTGACCCTGTGGTGTCCTGGGGGCTCTGACCCTGTGGTGTCCTGGAGGCTCTGATCCTGTGGTGTCCTGGGGGCTCTGACCCTGTGGTGTCCTGGGGGCCTTGATTCTGTGGTGTCCTGGGGGCTCTGATCCTGTGGTGTCCTGGGGGCTCTGACCCTGTGGTGTCCTGGGGGCTCTGACCCTGTGGTGTCCTGGGGGCTCTGACACTGTGTCCTTGGGGTCCTGATCCTGTGGTGTCCTGGGGGCTCTGACCTTGTGGTGTCCTAGGGGCCTTGATTCTGTGGTGTCCTGGGGGCTCTGATCCTATGGTGTCCTGGGGGCTCTGACCCTGTGGTGTCCTGGGGGCTCTGATCCTGTGGTGTCCTGGGGGCTCTGATCCTGTGGTGTCCTGGGGGCTTTGATCCTGTGGTGTCCTGGGGGCTCTGACCCTGTGGTGTCCTGGGGGCTCTGATCCTGTGGTGTCCTCGGGGCTCTGACCCTGTGGTGTCCTGGGGGCTCTGACCCTGTGGTGTCCTGGGGGTCCTGACCCTGTGGTGTCCTGGGGGTCCTGACCCTGTGGTGTCCTGGGGGTCCTGACCCTGTGGTGTCCTGGGGGCTCTGACCCTGTGGTGTCCTGGGGGCTCTGACCCTGTGGTGTCCTGGGGGTCCTGGTCCTGTGGTGTCCTGGGGGCTCTGATCCTGTGGTATCCTGGGGGCTCTGACCCTGTGGTGTCCTGGGGGCTCTGACCCTGTGGTGTCCTGGGGGCTCTGATCCTGTGGTGTCCTGGGGGCTCTGACCCTGTGGTGTCCTGGGGGCTCTGACCCTGTGGTGTCCTAGGGCCTCTGATCCTGTGGTTTCCTGGGGGCTCTGATCCTGTGGTGTCCTAGGGCCTCTGATCCTGTGGTGTCCTCGGGGCTCTGACCCTGTGGTGTCCTGGGGGGTCTGACCCTGTGGTGTCCTGGGGGTCCTGACCCTGTGGTATCCTGGGGGTCCTGACCCTGTGGTGTCCTGGGGGCTCTGACCCTTGGTGTCCTGGGGGCTCTGACCCTGTGGTGTCCTGGGGACCCTGATCCTGTGGTGTCCTGGGGACTCTGATCCTGTGGTGTCCTGGGGACCCTGATCCTGTGGTGTCCTGGGGGCTCTGACCCTGTGTTGTCCTGGGGTCCCTGATCCTGTGGTGTCCTCGGGGCTCTGATCCTGTGGTGTCCTGGGGGCTCTGACACTGTGTCCTTGGGGTCCTGATACTGTGCTGTCCTGGTCCTGGGGGGTCCTGGTCCTGTGGTGTCCTGGGGGCTCTGACCCTGTGGTGTCCTGGGGGCTCTTATCCTGTGTCCTGGGGGCTCTGACACTGTGTCCTGGGGGTTCTGATCCTGTGGTGTCCTGGTCCTGGGGGCTCTGACCCTGTGGTATCCTGGGGGCTCTGACCCTGTGGTGTCCTGGGGGTCCTGACCCTGTGGTGTCCTGGGGGCTCTGATCCTGTGGTGTCCTGGGGGCCTTGATTCTGTGGTGTCCTGGGCTTCTGATCCTTTGGTTTCCTGGGGGTCCTGGTCCTGTGGTGTCCTGGGGGCTCTGACCCTGTGGATTCCGGTGGGCTCTGACCCTGTGGTGTCCTGGGGGCTCTGACCCTGTGGTGTCCTGGGGGCTCTGATCCTGTGGTGTCTTGGGGGCTCTGACCCTGTGGTGTCCTGTGGGCTCTGACCCTGAGGTGTCCTGGGGGCTCTGACCCTGTGGTGTCCTGGGGGCTCTGACCCTATGGTGTCCTGGGGGCTCTGACCCTGTGGTGTCCTGGGGGCTCTGACCCTGTGGTGTCCTGGGGGCTCTGACCCTGTGGTGTCCTGGGAGCCCTGATCCTGTGGTGTCCTGGGGGCTCTGACCCTGTGGTGTACTGGGGGCTCTGATCCTGTGGTGTCCTCGGGACCCTGATCCTGTGTTGTCCTGGGGGCTCTGACCCTGTGGTGTCCAGGGGTTCCTGACCCTGTGGTGTCCTGGAGGCTCTGATCCTGTGGTGTCCTGGGGGCTCTGACCCTGTGGTGTCCTGGGGGCCTTGATTCTGTGGTGTCCTGGGGGCTCTGATCCTGTGGTGTCCTGGGGGCTCTGACCCTGTGGTGTCCTGGGGCTCTGACCCTGTGGTGTCCTGGGGGTCCTGATCCTGTGGTGTCCTGGGGGCTCTGATCCTGTGGTGTCCTCGGGGCTCTGATCCTGTGGTGTCCTGGGGGCCTCTGACCCTGTGGTGTCCTGGGGGCTCTGACCCTGTGGTGTCCTGGGGGCTCTGACACTGTGTCCTTGGGGTCCTGATCCTGTGGTGTCCTGGGGGCTCTGACCTTGTGGTGTCCTGGGGGCCTTGATTCTGTGGTGTCCTGGGGGCTCTGATCCTGTGGTGTCCTGGGGGCTCTGACCCTGTGGTGTCCTGGGGGCTCTGATCCTGTGGTGTCCTGGGGGCTCTGATCCTGTGGTGTACTGGGGGCTTTGATCCTGTGGTGTCCTGGGGGCTCTGACCCTGTGGTGTCCTGGGGGCTCTGATCCTGTGGTGTCCTGGGGGTCCTGATCCTGTGGTGTCCTGGGGGCTCTGACCCTGTGGTGTCCTGGGGGTCCTGATCCTGTGGTGTCCTGGGGGATCTGATCCTGTGGTGTCCTCGGGGCTCTGATCCTGTGGTGTCCTGGGGGCCTCTGACCCTGTGGTGTCCTGGGGGCTCTGATCCTGTGGTGTCCTGGGGGCTCTGATCCTGTGGTGTCCTGGGGGCTTTGATCCTGTGGTGTCCTGGGGGCTCTGACCCTGTGGTGTCCTGGGGACTCTGATCCTGTGGTGTCCTGGGGACCCTGATCCTGTGGTGTCCTGGGGGCTCTGACCCTGTGTTGTCCTGGGGACTCTGATCCTGTGGTGTCCTGGGGGCTCTGATCCTGTGGTGTCCTGGGGGCTCTGACCCTGTGGTGTCCTGGGGGTCCTGACCCTGTGGTGTCCTGGGGGTCCTGACCCTGTGGTGTCCTGGGGGCTCTGACCCTGTGGTGTCCTGGGGGCTCTGACCCTGTGGTGTCCTGGGGGTCCTGGTCCTGTGGTGTCCTGGGGGCTCTGATCCTGTGGTATCCTGGGGGCTCTGACCCTGTGGTGTCCTGGGGGTCCTGGTCCTGTGGTGTCCTGGGGGCTCTGATCCTGTGGTGTCCTGGGGGCTCTGACCCTGTGGTGTCCTAGGGCCTCTGATCCTGTGGTGTCCTGGGGGCTCTGATCCTGTGGTGTCCTAGGGCCTCTGATCCTGTGGTGTCCTCGGGGCTCTGACCCTGTGGTGTCCTGGGGGCCTCTGACCCTGTGGTGTCATGGGGGTCCTGACCCTGTGGTGTCCTGGGGGTCCTGACCCTGTGGTGTCCTGGGGGCTCTGAACCTTGGTGTCCTGGGGGCTCTGACCCTGTGGTGTCCTGGGGACCCTGATCCTGTGTTGTCCTGGGGACTCTGATCCTGTGGTTTCCTGGGGACCCTGATCCTGTGGTGTCCTGGGGGCTCTGACCCTGTGTTGTCCTGGGGACCCTGATCCTGTGGTGTCCTCGGGGCTCTGATCCTGTGGTGTCCTGGGGGCTCTGACACTGTGTCCTTGGGGTCCTGATACTGTGGTGTCCTGGTCCTGGGGGGTCCTGGTCCTGTGGTGTCCTGGGGGCTCTGACCCTGTGGTGTCCTGGGGGCTCTGACCCTGTGGTGTCCTGGGGGCTCTTATCCTGTGTCCTGGGGGCTCTGACACTGTGTCCTTGGGGTTCTGATCCTGTGGTGTCCTGGTCCTGGGGGCTCTGACCCTGTGGTATACTGGGGGCTCTGACCCTGTGGTGTCCTGGGGTTCTGATCCTTTGGTTTCCTGGGGGTCCTGGTCCTGTGGTGTCCTGGGGGCTCTGACCCTGTGGCTCTCGGGGGGCTCTGACCCTGTGGTGTCCTGGGGGCTCTGACCCTGTGGTGTCCTGGGGGCTCTGATCCTGTGGTGTCCTGGGGGCTCTGACCCTGTGGTGTCCTGGGGGCTCTGACCCTGTGGTGTCCTGGGGGCTCTGACCCTGTGGTGTCCTGGGGGCTCTGACCCTCTGGTGTCCTGGGGGCTCTGACCCTGTGGTGTCCTGGGGGCTCTGATCCTGTGGTGTCCTGGGGACTCTGATCCTGTGGTGTCCTGGGGACCCTGATCCTGTGGTATCCTGGGGGCTCTGACCCTGTGTTGTCCTGGGGTCCCTGATCCTGTGGTGTCCTTGGGGCTCTGATCCTGTGGTGTCCTGGGGGCTCTGACACTGTGTCCTTGGGGTCCTGATACTGTGGTGTCCTGGTCCTGGGTGGTCCTGGTCCTGTGGTGTCCTGGGGGCTCTGACCCTGTGGTGTTCTGGGGGCTCTGACCCTGTGGTGTCCTGGGGGCTCTTATCCTGTGTCCTGGGGGCTCTGACACTGTGTCCTGGGGGTTCTGATCCTGTGGTGTCCTGGTCCTGGGGGCTCTGACCCTGTGGTATCCTGGGGGCTCTGACCCTGTGGTGTCCTGGGGGTCCTGACCCTGTGGTGTCCTGGGGGCTCTGATCCTGTGGTGTCCTGGGGGCTCTGACCCTGTGGTGTCCTGGGGTTCTGATCCTTTGGTTTCCTGGGGGTCCTGGTCCTGTGGTGTCCTGGGGGCTCTGACCCTGTGGTTTCCGGTGGGCTCTGACCCTGTGGTGTCCTGGGGGCTCTGACCCTGTGGTGTCCTGGGGGCTCTGATCCTGTGGTGTCCTCGGGGCTCTGATCCTGTGGTGTCCTTGGGGTCCTGACCCTGTGGTGTCCTGGGGACTCTGATCCTGTGGTGTCCTGGGGGCTCTGACCCTGTGGTGTCCTGGGGTTCTGATCCTTTGGTTTCCTGGGGGTCCTGGTCCTGTGGTGTCCTGGGGGCTCTGACCCTGTGGTTTCCGGTGGGCTCTGACCCTGTGGTGTCCTGGGGGCTCTGACACTGTGTTCTGGGGGTTCTGATCCTGTGGTGTCCTGGGGCCTCTGACCCTGTGGTGTCCTGGGGGCTCTGATCCTGTGGTGTCCTGGGGGTCCTGACCCTGTGGTGTCCTGGGGGCTCTGATCCTGTGGTGTCCTGGGGGCTCTGACCCTGTGGTGTCCTGGGGTTCTGATCCTTTGGTTTCCTGGGGGCTCTGACACTGTGTCCTTGGGGTCCTGATACTGTGGTGTCCTGGTCCTTGGGGGTCCTGGTCCTGTGGTGTCCTGGGGGCTCTGACCCTGTGGTGTTCTGGGGGCTCTGACCCTGTGGTGTCCTGGGGGCTCTGACCCTGTGGTATCCTGGGGGCTCTTATCCTGTGTCCTGGGGGCTCTGACACTGTGTCCTGGGGGTTCTGATCCTGTGGTGTCCTGGTCCTGGGGGCTCTGACCCTGTGGTATCCTGGGGGCTCTGACCCTGTGGTGTCCTGGGGGTCCTGACCCTGTGGTGTCCTGGGGACTCTGAGCCTGTGGTGTCCTGGGGGCTCTGACCCTGTGGTGTCCTGGGGTTCTGATCCTTTGGTTTCCTGGAGGTCCTGGTCCTGTGGTGTCCTGGGGGCTCTGACCCTGTGGTTTCCGGTGGGCTCTGACCCTGTGGTGTCCTGGGGGCTCTGACCCTGTGGTGTCCTGGGGGCTCTGATCCTGTGGTGTCCTGGGGGCTCTGACCCTGTGGTGTCCTGGGGGCTGTGATCCTGTGGTGTCCTGGGGGCTCTGATCCTGTGGTGTCCTGGGGGCTTTGATCCTGTGGTGTCCTGGGGGCTCTGACCCTGTGGTGTCCTGGGGGCTCTGATCCTGTGGTGTCCTGGGGGTCCTGATCCTGTGGTGTCCTGGGGGCTCTGACCCTGTGGTGTCCTGGGGGTCCTGATCCTGTGGTGTCCTGGGGGCTCTGATCCTGTGGTGTCCTCGGGGCTCTGATCCTGTGGTGTCCTGGGGGCCTCTGACCCTGTGGTGTCCTGGGGGCTCTGATCCTGTGGTGTCCTGGGGGCTCTGATCCTGTGGTGTCCTGGGGGCTTTGATCCTGTGGTGTCCTGGGGGCTCTGACCTTGTGGTGTCCTGGGGACTCTGATCCTGTGGTGTCCTGGGGGCTCTGATTCTGTGGTGTCCTGGGGGCTCTGACCCTGTGGTGTCCTGGGGGTCCTGACCCTGTGGTGTCCTGGGGGTCCTGACCCTGTGGTGTCCTGGGGGTCCTGACCCTGTGGTGTCCTGGGGGCTCTGACCCTGTGGTGTCCTGGGGGCTCTTACCCTGTGGTGTCCTGGGGGTCCTGGTCCTGTGGTGTCCTGGGGGCTCTGATCCTGTGGTATCCTGGGGGCTCTGACCCTGTGGTGTCCTGGGGGTCCTGGTCCTGTGGTGTCCTGGGGGCTCTGATCCTGTGGTGTCCTGGGGGCTCTGACCCTGTGGTGTCCTAGGGCCTCTGATCCTGTAGTGTCCTGGGGGCTCTGATCCTGTGGTGTCCTAGGGCCTCTGACCCTGTGGCTTCCGGGGGGCTCTGACCCTGTGGTGTCCTGGGGGCTCTGACCCTGTGGTGTCCTGGGGACTCTGATCCTGTGGTGTCCTCGGGGCTCTGACCCTGTGGTGTCCTGGGGGCTCTGACCCTGTGGTGTCCTGGGGGCTCTGACCCTGTGGTGTCCTGGGGGCTCTGACCCTATGGTGTCCTGGGGGCTCTGACCCTGTGGTGTCCTGGGGACCCTGATCCTGTGGTGTCCTGGGGACTCTGATCCTGTGGTGTCCTGGGGACCCTGATCCTGTGGTATCCTGAGGGCTCTGACCCTGTGTTGTCCTGGGGACCCTGATCCTGAGGTGTCCTCGGGGCTCTGATCCTGTGGTGTCCTGGGGGTTCTGACACTGTGTCCTTGGGGTCCTGATACTGTGGTGTCCTGGTCCTTGGGGGTCCTGGTCCTGTGGTGTCCTGGGGGCTCTGACCCTGTGGTGTTCTGGGGGCTCTGACCCTGTGGTGTCCTGGGGGCTCTGACCCTGTGGTATCCTGGGGGCTCTTATCCTGTGTCCTGGGGGCTCTGACACTGTGTCCTGGGGGTTCTGATCCTGTGGTGTCCTGGTCCTGGGGGCTCTGACCCTGTGGTATCCTGGGGGCTCTGACCCTGTGGTGTCCTGGGGGTCCTGACCCTGTGGTGTCCTGGGGACTCTGATCCTGTGGTGTCCTGGGGGCTCTGACCCTGTGGTGTCCTGGGGTTCTGATCCTTTGGTTTCCTGGAGGTCCTGGTCCTGTGGTGTCCTGGGGGCTCTGACCCTGTGGTTTCCGGTGGGCTCTGACCCTGTGGTGTCCTGGGGGCTCTGACCCTGTGGTGTCCTGGGTGCTCTGATCCTGTGGTGTCCTGGGGGCTCTGACCCTGTGGTGTCCTGGGGGCTGTGATCCTGTGGTGTCCTGGGGGCTCTGATCCTGTGGTGTCCTGGGGGCTTTGATCCTGTGGTGTCCTGGGGGCTCTGACCCTGTGGTGTCCTGGGGGCTCTGATCCTGTGGTGTCCTGGGGGTCCTGATCCTGTGGTGTCCTGGGGGCTCTGACCCTGTGGTGTCCTGGGGGTCCTGATCCTGTGGTGTCCTGGGGGCTCTGATCCTGTGGTGTCCTCGGGGCTCTGATCCTGTGGTGTCCTGGGGGCCTCTGACCCTGTGGTGTCCTGGGGGCTCTGATCCTGTGGTGTCCTGGGGGCTCTGATCCTGTGGTGTCCTGGGGGCTTTGATCCTGTGGTGTCCTGGGGGCTCTGACCTTGTGGTGTCCTGGGGACTCTGACCCTGTGGTGTCCTGGGGGTCCTGATCCTGTGATGTCCTGGGGGCTCTGATCCTGTGGTGTCCTCGGGGCTCTGATCCTGTGGTGTCCTGGGGGCCTCTGACCCTGTGGTGTCCTGGGGGCTCTGATCCTGTGGTGTCCTGGGCGCTCTGATCCTGTGGTGTCCTGGGGGCTTTGATCCTGTGGTGTCCTGGGGGCTCTGACCTTGTGGTGTCCTGGGGACTCTGATCCTGTGGTGTCCTGGGGGCTCTGATTCTGTGGTGTCCTGGGGGCTCTGACCCTGTGGTGTCCTGGGGGTCCTGACCCTGTGGTGTCCTGGGGGTCCTGACCCTGTGGTGTCCTGGGGGTCCTGACCCTGTGGTGTCCTGGGGGCTCTGACCCTGTGGTGTCCTGGGGGCTCTTACCCTGTGGTGTCCTGGGGGTCCTGGTCCTGTGGTGTCCTGGGGGCTCTGATCCTGTGGTATCCTGGGGGCTCTGACCCTGTGGTGTCCTGGGGGTCCTGGTCCTGTGGTGTCCTGGGGGCTCTGATCCTGTGGTGTCCTGGGGGCTCTGACCCTGTGGTGTCCTAGGGCCTCTGATCCTGTAGTGTCCTGGGGGCTCTGATCCTGTGGTGTCCTAGGGCCTCTGACCCTGTGGTGTCCTCGGGGCTCTGACCCTGTGGTGTCCTGGGGGCCTCTGACCCTGTGGTGTCCTGGGGGTCCTGACCCTGTGGTGTCCTGGGAGTCCTTACCCTGTGGTGTCCTGGGGGCTCTGAACCTTGGTGTCCTGGGGGCTCTGACCCTGTGGTGTCCTGGGGACCCTGATCCTGTGGTGTCCTGGGGACTCTGATCCTGTGGTATCCTGGGGACCCTGATCCTGTGGTGTCCTGGGGGCTCTGACCCTGTGTTGTCCTGGGGACCCTGATCCTGTGGTGTCCTCGGGGCTCTGATCCTGTGGTGTCCTGGGGGCTCTGACACTGTGTCTTTGGGGTCCTGATACTGTGGTGTCCTGGTCCTGGGGGGTCCTGGTCCTGTGGTGTCCTGGGGGCTCTGACCCTGTGGTGTCCTGGGGGCTCTGACCCTGTGGTGTCCTGGGGGCTCTTATCCTGTGTCCTGGGGGCTCTGACACTGTGTCCTGGGGGTTCTGATCCTGTGGTGTCCTGGTCCTGGGGGCTCTGACCCTGTGGTATCCTGGGTGCTCTGACCCTGTGGTGTCCTGGGGGTCCTGACCCTGTGGTGTCCTGGGGGCTCTGATCCTGTGGTGTCTGGTGGCTCTGACCCTGTGGTGTCCTGGGGTTCTGATCCTATGGTTTCCTGGGGGTCCTGGTCCTGTGGTGTCCTGGGGGCTCTGACCCTGTGGCTTCCGGGGGGCTCTGACCCTGTGGTGTCCTGGGGGCTCTGACCCTGTGGTGTCCTGGGGGCTCTGACCCTGTGGTGTCCTGGGGGCTCTGACCCTGTGGTGTCCTGGGGGCTCTGACCCTATGGTGTCCTGGGGGCTCTGACCCTGTGCTGTCCTGGGGGCTCTGATCCTGTGGTGTCCTGGGGACTCTGATCCTGTGGTGTCCTGGGGACCCTGATCCTGTGGTATCCTGGGGGCTCTGACCCTGTGTTGTCCTGGGGTCCCTGATCCTGTGGTGTCCTCGGGGCTCTGATCCTGTGGTGTCCTGGGGGCTCTGACACTGTGTCCTTGGGGTCCTGATACTGTGGTGTCCTGGTCCTGGGTGGTCCTGGTCCTGTGGTGTCCTGGGGGCTCTGACCCTGTGGTGTTCTGGGGGCTCTGACCCTGTGGTGTCCTGGGGGCTCTTATCCTGTGTCCTGGGGGCTCTGACACTGTGTCCTGGGGGTTCTGATCCTGTGGTGTCCTGGTCCTGGGGGCTCTGACCCTGTGGTATCCTGGGGGCTCTGACCCTGTGGTGTCCTGGGGGTCCTGACCCTGTGGTGTCCTGGGGGCTCTGATCCTGTGGTGTCCTGGGGGCTCTGACCCTGTGGTGTCCTGGGGTTCTGATCCTTTGGTTTCCTGGGGTTCTGATCCTTTGGTTTCCTGGGGGTCCTGGTCCTGTGGTGTCCTGGGGGCTCTGACCCTGTGGTTTCCGGTGGGCTCTGACCCTGTGGTGTCCTGGGGGCTCTGACCCTGTGGTGTCCTGGGGGCTCTGATCCTGTGGTGTCCTGGGGGCTCTGATCCTGTGGTGTCCTGGGGGCTCTGACCCTGTGGTGTCCTGGGGGCTCTGACCCTGTGGTGTCCTGGGGGCTCTGACCCTATTGTGTCCTGGGGGCTCTGACCCTGTGGTGTCCTGGGGGCTCTGATCCTGTGGTTTCCTGTGGACTCTGATCCTGTGGTGTCCTGGGGTCCCTGATCCTGTGCTATCCTGGGGGCTCTGACCCTGTGTTGTCCTGGGGTCCCTGATCCTGTGGTGTCCTCGGGGCTCTGATCCTGTGGTGTCCTGGGGGCTCTGACACTGTGTCCTTGGGGTCCTGATACTGTGGTGTCCTGGTCCTGGGTGGTCCTGGTCCTGTGGTGTCCTGGGGGCTCTGACCCTGTGGTGTTCTGGGGGCTCTGACCCTGTGATGTCCTGGGGGCTCTGACCCTGTGGTGTCCTGGGGGCTCTTATCCTGTGTCCTGGGGGCTCTGACACTGTGTCCTGGGGGTTCTGATCCTGTGGTGTCCTGGTCCTGGGGGCTCTGACCCTGTGGTATCCTGGGGGCTCTGACCCTGTGGTGTCCTGGTGGTCCTGACCCTGTGGTGTCCTGGGGGCTCTGATCCTGTGGTGTCCTGGGGGCTCTGACCCTGTGGTTTCCTGGGGTTCTGATCCTTTGGTTTCCTGGGGGTCCTGGTCCTGTGGTGTCCTGGGGGCTCTGACCCTGTGATTTCCGGTGGGCTCTGATCCTGTGGTGTCCTGGGGGCTCTGACCCTGTGGTGTCCTGGGGGCTCTGATCCTGTGGTGTCCTGGGGGCTCTGATCCTGTGGTGTCCTGGGGGCTCTGACCCTGTGGTGTCCTGGGGGCTCTGACCCTATGGTGTCCTGGGGGCTCTGACCCTGTAGTGTCCTGGGGGCTCTGACCCTGTGGTGTCGTGGGGGTTTGATCCTGTGATTATGTGAAACCTTGACTTACTTCTTGTCTGCCCTTCTGGAACCCAATACAAGGACATCCATGGGCTTGGGGAGTACGAGTAGAACCCAAGTTAGCAGGGGATACTAGGGTAAATCTCGTGTTCCCAACGTGGTCTTCCTGAGAAGAGACATCAGTACATGCAGTCTGAGCCGTCGCTGTAGACCCGGCCTGGAACAGTGTGTATTTTGAACCCCTTCAGCCGAGTGACTTGTGCTCAAGGCCCTTGGGGGCCCTCGTCTGTGCACAGGTTTGCTTTGGTTTTGCGGAGCGCCCCAGAACACTGTAGAGTGTCTCCTTGCGTGAACGTCCACTCTGACCCACGTCAGAAGACTGCAGGACGCAGCCTCGCTTGTTGGCGACACGATGGGTGAAGGAGAGCAACAACATCAATATAAACAGCAATAATAACTACAATAATAAAACGACAAGGGCCACAAAAGGGAATAAATATTTCTAAAAAATGTAAGCAAACCCCAATGACATTGCCCTTGTCCCGGTTCCATCTGGTTGTATTTGGAAGGCTGTTTTTGCATCTGTCCAAATAAACTGCAAAGTATTTCCGCAAGGGTGGGTGTACTCTGAGGGGCTGGAGCGGCCCGTCCTCCACGCTACTGAGACAAAGACGCTTTCCTCATGCGTGCTGTTCAGTGACATACAGGCCAAGGTGGGGAGAGAGAGTGGAAAGTCTACGTACCGGAAGGAATGCTAAATGCAGAGTAACGCTCACGTGGAAGCCATCGCCACTTTCCCTTAGTGTACTCCAGTCACCGCTTCCCCTGTACCCCAGACCCACGGGCCAAGTCTGAGGGTCAGTGGTGAAGTGGTGACACTTCAGTGGTCAACCTACCTTGAGCGAAAGACGGTGGGAAGGAGCAAGGGAGAGACAGGACCAGAAGGAGGAGGGAAGAGCATTCGGTCTGCAGCCAGGTGGCCACTGGGCAGTCTCTTCCTCTCTGTGACTTTAGTGCTCCCATCTGTAAAGGGAGAAAAGCAATCCACTTACGTTTCAAGGGTCAAAATACCTGTAAGTTTCCCTTTTTCCTTTATTTTATTTATTTTATTTTATTGTCTTCAGTCTTGATGCTGGCACTATGAATCCGCCACTCCTGACAGACTTTTTTCACCTTTTTCTCCTTTCCATTTTATTCTCTAGGACAAGAGAAGCTGAGAAGGGAGAGGGAGAGACACACCTGCGGACCTGCTTCGCGGCTTGTGAAGCGTCTTTGCAGGCAGTGTGTGTGGGGGCTCGAACGTGGCCCCTCGCGTGGGCCTTTGCTCATAGTGCTGCCACCCGGCCCCTGGTACCTGCAAGTTTTCAGGGTCAAATATAAGTGCGAAACAGACATTTAAACAAGTGTTTTAAAAAGAGCTTGTTGCTGTTTGAATCCTAATAGAGTATGCAGTGTTAATGCTGGGCTGTAAAGACTTCTCCGGAATAATCAGATAATCTCTGGATGCAAACAGTTGACCTTAGAGTGTAAGTTCGTGAGCTTTATGAATGGCACGGGTTCTCAGTTGTGTGCCTAGTATTACAAAACTTAAATGTTATTAAAAAAGAAAAGAAAAAGGAGAAGCTAGGCCAGGGAGAGAGCATAATGGAGATGCAAAAAGACTTCCATGCCTGGCCTGAGGCTCTAAGGTTCCAGGTTCAATCCCCGGCACCACCATAAGCCAGAGCTGTGCAGTCTCTGTATCTTTCTTATTAAAATGAATTTTTTTTAAAAAAGTTGTGCACCTTCTTTTATATAGAGAGTTACTGGGTCATTGCTCCTGGCTGACTCTTTGAGCTAGACAAGAAGAGAGCCAGGAATTGCTGCTCCTGGTGAAGTGCTCACATCACAGCGCACAAGGACCCAGGTTCAAGCCCCTGGTTCCCACCTGTAGGGGGGAAGCTTCACGGGTGGTGAAGCAGGGCTGCAGGTGTCTCTCTGTCTCCCTCTCGCCCCCTCTTCTCTCAATTTCTCTGTTTCTATCCTATTCAATAATAAATATTCTAAGAAACCATTAGAGAGACAGAGCGACTGAAAGAGGGTGGGAGACACCAAAGCTGCCTCCCTGTGAGCCTGGGTCACGTGCTCAGTAGGGTGGAGCCGCTGCCTGCGCAAAGCACAAGGACCGGTGTCAGGATCCTGGTTCGAGTCCCCGGCTCCCCACCTGCAGGGGAGTCGCTTCACAGGCGGTGAAGCAGGTCTGCAGGTGTCTGTCTTTCTCCCCCTCTCTGTCTTCCCCTCCTCTCCATTTCTCTCTGTCCTATCCAACAACAACAACAGCAATTACAACAATAAATAACAAGGGCAACAAAAGGGGAAAAATGGCCTCCAGGAGCAGTGGATTTGTAGTTTAGGTACTGAGACCCAATAATAACCCTGGAGACAAAAAAAAAAAAAAAAAAGTTTGCCTGGCGTCATCCCTGTGAATGGATCCTTTTCCTTTTGTCTTTAATAAATCATGGGGTGTTCATTGTGAGACAAATATCCTGCCCCTTTCTGAACTATTTTTATCATTCACTGATGAGTTTCTTTTTAAAGATTTTATTTATTTATTCATGACAAAGACGGGGAGAGAGAGAGAGAGAGAGAACCAGACATCACTCTGTTACATGTGCTGCCAGGGATTGAACTCGTAACTTCATGCTTGAGAGTCCAATGCTTTATCCACTGCGCCACCTCCTGAACCACAATTAAGTTTTTCTTTTTTTGTCTTCAGGGTTGTCGATGGGGCTCGGTGACAGCACTACAGATCCACCACTCCTGGCAACCATTTTTTTCTTCTCTTTATTTTTTAAATATTTCTTTCTTTTTTTTTTTTTTTTGCTATTGGATATATTGCCTCTTGGCCTTTTGGCTAAGATCAAGTATGTGTTATTGGATAGAGAGAAATCAAAAGGGGAATGAAAGAGAGGGCGAGAGAGATACCTGCAGCCCTGCTTCACCACTCATGAAGCTTTCCCCTTGCAGGTGGGGGCCGGGGGTTCAAACCTTGGTCCTTGCGCCAGTCCTTGTGCTTAGTACTATGTTCCCTTAACCAGGTACACCACCACCTGCCCGCCCCCCCATTGATAAGTCTCTGAATTTATATCTCTATTTAAATGACATTCACATTCTGTAAGGAAGGCTTTTCCCTTCCCCCGAATTTGTTTATATCAGCTGGAGTGATAGGTCTCATTTTATCACATTAATTGTAATCCATCACTATCAATGTTTATTACTCTGTCAGGGGGCTGCGTGGTGCTGCACATAGTATCAAGTGCAAGGATCCCAGTTCGAGTCCCCGGCTCCCCACCTGCAGGGGGAAGGCTTCACAAGCAGTGAAGCAGGGCTGCAGGTGTCTCTCTGTCTCTATCTCCCCCTCCCTGTCAAATTCTGATGGTCTCTATCCAATACATAAATAAAGGTGAGGGAAGAAAAGAAAAAATATTGACTACTTTGTCTAGGTTTGTCTGGTAGAAACTTTTTTTTTTTGCCTCCAGGGTTATCACTGGGGCTCGGTGCCTGCACTACGAATCCAGTGCTCCCGGAGGCCACTTTCTTCATTTTGTTGCCCTGGTTGTTACCCTTGTTGTTGTCGTTATTATTGTTGTCCTTGCTGTTGTTGGATAGGACAGAGAGAAATGGAGAGCACAGGGGAAGACAGAGAGGAGGAGAGAGAGACAGACACCTGCAGACCTGCTTCACCGCCTGTGAAGCGACTCCCCTGCAGGTGGGGAGCCGGGGCCTCGAACCGGGGTCCTTGCACTTCGTGCCACATGCGCTCAACTCGTTGCACCACCGCCCGACCCCTGAAACTCTTTCAAAATGGTGCCTGTGTGATCCGGGAGGTGGCGCAGTGGATAAAGCACAGGACGATCTCAAGCATGAGGTCCTGAGTTCAATCCCTGGCAGCACATGTACCAAAGTGATGTCTGGCTCCTCCTCTCTCCTCCTATGTTTCTCATTAATAAATCAATAAAATCTTTTTAAGGAAAATGGTGCCTGTATCCTTTCTACATTTACATTCCCACCTCTAGTCCGAAGATACTGCAGACTGCTGTGTGCCGGCCCCCAAACACCAGAACCAGCGCTTTCCCAGGGAAGCCTTAGTTCTTGAAAGCAGAGCAGTTATCCGCCCAGAGTCGTAGCTGTGCTCACGGCTGGTGAGTCACTCTTTCTGGAAGACAGAGCTTGGCAATAGATGGTGAGACTCAAACGTAAGCTGGATCTTAGGTCCTAAACTTGGGCCTTCCCCCCCCCCCCCATGTAACTCCCTTATCTGACAGGAGGAAGCTTGGCTCTGGGGATCTCATTTCCAAACTGCAGCATTTGCAGACACGGTTGACTTGCTTCCCATCTGTACACAGATTTGTGGAGATGTGCTGTGACTCCTTGAGAGCCAGCGCCACTCGGTCTCTGTCCTCGTCTGTCTGTACGTCTTCCAGCCGCTGTCGTCCTCCGTCACCCATCTTTTGTAACTGTCTCTAACTGTAGTCAGGACCCGACGTGTGTGTTTTTCATACTTTCGTCCTTTCGACTTGTTGCTAGTTTTGTGTTTCTTCTGTTTCAAAACCCCCAAATTGATTTGCTTTCTAAGTGGGTGGCCTTGCCCATTTCTATGGGTCAGAGGCTTCCAGTCGGAGGAAAACGCCCCCAGGCTCTCACTACAGAGCGGCCTCTGTTCTCTGAGCTTCTGCCCGGCTGGCTGTGTGATCACGAGAAGTCACTTGATCTCTCTGGATGGATGTTACGATTCCTTTCAGTTCAAAAATGATGTCCGTGCTCTGTTATCTGAGGAGAAAAGTGGAACAGCCAGATAAATGATAATATTTGAAATCATGATCGATTACGTGACAAATTATGATTGAAAGAGTTTCCCTACCTTTAAACTCGAGGGGTATGTAGCCAGAGAGGAAGCTTAGCCGACAGCCGTGTGTGACAACCTGAACTGGACCAGTGCTCTGGTGTCTCTCTCTCTCTCATTTATATATTTATTTATTTATTATTGGATAGGACAGAAATCAGGAGGGGAGGGGGAGGTAGAGAGTGAAGGGAGAGAGACAGAGAGGCATCTGCAGCCCTTCTTCACCACTCGTGAAGCTTTCCCCTGCTGGTGGGGACCGGGGGCTTGAACCTGGGTCCTTGTGCGCTGTGACGTGAGGGCTTAACCAGGACCCCGGTTGGAGCCTCCTGCTCCCAACCTGTGGGGGGGACACTTCCCAAGTGGAGAAGCAGATCTGCAGGTGTCTTTCTCTCCCCTCCTTGCTGCTTCCCTCTCAAATTCTCTCTGTTCTATCAAATCAAATAAGAAGAAAGAAAAGGAAAGAAATGGCTACCAGAAACAGTGGATTTGTAGTGCTGGCACCAAACCCCAGTGACAACCCTGGAGGCAAGAAAAAAATTAATTAAAATTAGACCCCAGAAGAGAGAGTGGCAGGAGACTCCCTGCTGGCCTGCACACACCCCCTCTGTGAAGGACCAGCCCCAGGCCACTGCCCCACCTCCAGCCACCTCAGGCCAGGGGAGCACTGGGGCTGTGCTGTGCTGTCTCTCCTCTCGGTCTGTCTGTCTGTCTCTCACCCACAATTTAAAAGGGGGGGAGGTGGTCACCAGAAGGAGTGGAGCTGTGCAGGCCTGAGCTCCAGAGAACCCTGGGGACAAAATGAACAGCAATGAAAACAAAACAAAGAAACAGACACTCAGGTCGTGGTCATCCTGGGGAAGTAGCTCCTTCAAACCAGCTGCAGGGTTGAAAGGTTTTCGAGGTCAGGCTGGCAAAGGGGCCCCTGGGGGGGGGGGACCTGCCTCGCTGTGTCCCACCTGTCTGAGGTCTCCACTGCAGGAAGGAAGTGTCAGCACAAGGCTGTGGATTCTCTCCCTGCCTCCCCCACTGCCCCCACCACTCTGTCTCTCTGTCTCTCTGTCTCTATGGGAAGGTCAGCCCTGGGCTGGAGAGACAGCATAATGGTCATGCAAACAGACTCATGCCTGAGGCTCTGAGGTCCCAGGTTCAGTCCCCTGCAACACCATAAGCCAGAGCTGAGTAGTGCTCTGGTAAAAGAAGAGAAGAGGAGGGGAGGGGAGGGGAGAGAAGAAGAGAAGGGTGGGAGTCGGGCGGTGGCGCAGCGGGTTAAGCGCACGTGGCGCAAAGCACAAGGACCGGCGTAAGGATCCCAGTTCGAGCCCCCGGCTCCCCACCTGCAGGGGAGTCGCTTCCCAGGCGGTGAAGCAGGTCTGCAGGTGTCTTTCTCTCCCCCTCTCTGTCTTCCCCTCCTCTCTCCATTTCTCTCTGTCCTATCCAACAATGACAGCATCAATAACAACAACAATAATAACCACAACAACACGGGCAACAAAAGGGAAAATAAATACATAAAATATTTCAATTAAAAAAAAAGAGAGAAGGGAGGGGAAGGGGAGGGAAGAAGAGGAGAAGAAAGTCAGCATGGAACGGCAAAACCCCAGAGATGAGATAACCCACTTCCCCCTCCAAAAAATACTACAAAATACTGACGCATGTCTGAATTCCAGTGTTGAGGACACACAAGGCAAGATCGAATCTCTCATCAGCCTCTGAAGAGTTCTCTCAAATTCTGCCCTCACTGTGATGCTGTCTCTCAGTGGCTGTAGTGTCTGTAGCCCTCGACTGACTGGCTGACTCTCGCTCCTCAGAGAGAGGACTCTGCCCAGGAGGGAGGGCAGGCCGCGGAGCAGACCGGCTGCTGGGCTGGGGCAGACCTCCGGTAGAGGCTCTCAGGTGATGGCATCGTGTGCCTTCTTTCCCTTCAATTTCCATGTCCCTAAAAGGTGGGGTTTCAATAGAAATTTCCAGAGAAACACAAAAGCCTGAAAAGATGGGCAGCTCAGCCATGCGGTAGGTGGTGCTGGGCTAAGCAGAAGGACCCAGGCCCGCTCCCCACCGGCAGGGGGAAGCTTTGAAATCGTGAAGCAGGGCTGCAGGTGTCTCTCTGTCTCTCTCTCTCTCTCCCTCAGTTTCTCTCTGTCTTATCCAATTAAAAAAAATGGAAAAATTGGCCATCAGGAGCAGTGGATTTATAATGCCAACACCAAGCCTCAGTGATAATCCTGGAGGCAGGAAGGAAGGAAGGAAGGAAGGAAGGAAGGAAGGGAGGGAGGGAGGGAGGGAGAGGGGAAGGGAGGAAGGAAGAGGCAGCTGTGGTGGGGAAGATGAAGCAGTAGCATTTACATGTATGAAGCCTCAGGGTAGAGCCCAGCACCACTTAGATGGAGCGGTGTGCTAGGCTCCCCCCTCTCTCTCTGTCTCAATAAATGCATCTTTCAAGAGGAAAGTGGATTGTGGGATATCAAATGTGCACAGAACTAATTCTTGTGGAGGGAGAAAATTCTTCTCCCACTTCTTCGCGGATGTGTGGGCTGTGGGGAGCTGAGAAGGGGGTAAGAAACAAAGGGAGAAGTGACCTTAGAGGGACGGCCCTGCCCAACGCCGCCCACCAATGTCACCGCCTTGTTGACCACGTTTCCGTGGGCAGCGGGGTGAGGCGGTGCCAGGCACCAGCCTTCTTCTGAGAGCCCAGCTGTGGGGGCTGTCAGTGGGAGGTGGGTGACAGTTACTGAGGGTCATGGGGCAAGGGGGCAACCCCTGCTGAAAAAAAAGGGAGAACTCAGCTCCATGGAGGGTCAGAGAGGAACTGAAGGAAAGGAGTGTGAGAGGTGGCTGGGAGAGGGGGGTCCTCTATGGATCTGCTAATATGGATCCTGGAATCCTGGATCCTGATGATGACAATGATTCATTTCCTAGAGACATCTATTATTTATTTATAGATACATCGTTTCATATTTATTTATGTCCCTTTGGTTGCCCTTGTTTTTATCATTGCTGTGGTTATTGTTATTGTTGTTATTGCTATTGTTGGATAGGACAGAGAGAAATGGAGAGAGGAGGGGAAGACAGAGAGGGGGCGAGAAAGACAGACACCTGCAGACCTGCTTCACCGCCAGTGAAGTGACTCCCCTGCAGGTGGGGACTGGGGGTTTGAACCCAGGTTCTTGCGCAGTGTGTTGGATAACATTGTGTTCAACGAGTGTGTCACCACCCTGCCTCCCCCACATGTCCTTTCTTACAGATGTGTTTTTCGCTTTTATTTATTTTTCCTTACCATGGCACGGCTCAGCTCTGGTTTATGGTAGTGCGGGGGATTGAACCTGGGACTCTGGAGCTCATTCTTACAGGTGAACAACCCCAGTTTAATCCCCAGCACCACCAGAAGCCAGAGCTGAGCAGTTTATTTGGGGTGTGTGTGTGTGTGTGTCTTGCTTTACAGACAGTGAAGTCAGAGCTGACTGGAGTGAGGTGAGTCTGCTGTGTGCCAAAGCCCCAGAGTGCCCCAGGGTCGCTGGCACTCTGGCTCCCCTCTGTCTACACAAACCTCCTTAAAATGGTTTTCACTTTCCGGACGGAGCTAGTTTCCAAGAGCTGTGCCGAGCCCCTCACATCCGTTTCTCTTCTTGAACTCTGGCTCTCTCGTCACTTCTTCACCTGTGCCTGAGGCTTCTCCCACCACATGGCCCACTGTTCTCCTCATGACAAGCCCGTCAGTCCTCCTGTGCACTTGTGTCCTCTGCCTCCCTGCTGCAGGATGTGACTTTCTTGAGGGTTAGCACTTCACCTGCCTCTCCATGGCGCCCTGGACACCCCTGCGTGACACAGGACAGGAGCACAGCGAATATCCGTGAAGGAAACTGGTGGATCCGGGGCCGGGCGGTGTCGCACCTGGTTAAGTGCTCACATCACAGCACTTGGTCGATTCCAAATTATATTCCTCCATGAGGATCATTTCTGGAACCATCCGTTCCACCCCGGTTCCATGGCTGCCAGTTCTCAGCAACATCGCCCCGCCAGATATTCGTTGGGATGCGGCATCATCTAAGTTCATTTCCCACGTCTACGCTCGACCGGACCTGCCAATATACGCGGAGATCTTCACCCACCCTGTCCAACGCTTGACGTCTCGTCACCCAATCTGGTCCCCTACGCCTACACTGAACTTCTCTGTTCCAGACTCTTGGAAACAGAGTTGGCAGTCAGCTGAGGTCAAGAACAAACACCTCATCACAGACCCCTGCGAGCGTCAACCCGGCTTTGACCTAGCACGTTATGATTGGGCCCTCCTCAATCGCTATCGAACAGGCCATGGCCGGTGCGCCGCTATGTTCCATCGCTGGGGAGCCAGAGACGACCCGAACTGCCCCTGCGGCTCCAGACAGACTATGACCCACATAGTCAACGACTGCCACCTCTCCAGATTCAAAGGAGGTCTCGAAACTTGACATCAGGCTCAACCTGACGCTGTTGACTGGCTACGGAAGAAGGGCAAACGCTAGAAGAAGAATCACAGCACAGCGCTCAAGGACTCGGGTTCAAGCCCCTGGTCCCACCTGCGGAGGGAAAGCTTCACAAGTGGTGAAGCAGAGCTACAGGCGTCTGTCTCTCTCCCTCTCTCCCCTTCCCCTCTCAACTCCTCTGTCTCTATCCAGTGATCAATAAATAAATGAAATGTTTTTTCAAAAGAAAGGAATGAATCTCAACAGCTGTCGAGTGCACACTGGCTGCGTTTGTTTTCAAACAAGGAAACCAAGGCCCAGGGAGGACAGAATAGCTAGTGGAGATTGCTCTTGTCCGTGGATGATGGGGCCGGGAGACTGCAGAACCTCCCAGGGGAGTCCTAATGGCTTCCCCACGCCCCAGCTGGAAGTGAGCACATTTTGGCCTTGCTCTCCCTGAGGAAGGGGGGACTGGCACCAGCCCTCTGATTCACTGAACCGGACCGGACCGGACCGGGAGGAAGCCCTTTTGCTTGTTTTCACTGTTTCTGCAGGAGGGTGCAGAGGTTTGGACCCCTGTGGAGGCCAGGCGGCCTGGATTAGAGGAAACAGCTGGCCCGAGCCAGTGCCCTGCGGGAGGGAGCTCACATTCCCCGGGATGCAGGGAGGGAGCAGCTCCCGCAGCCCGTCACATTCCAGGCCGGTCATTTTTCCTGAGCCCAGATGTTTGCTAATGAGCTGGGGAAAGAGGCTTCCAGCCCTCTCTACCCCAACTCTGGGCCCCCACGCTACCTTGGCCCCAGGAAGCTGGTCCAGAGCCAGTAGTCTCTGGCTTTGGGCCCACACCCTGTGCCAGCCAGGCCTGTTGGGGCAACTGGCACCCTGCTGCCAGCCAGGTGCTTCTCCAGGAGCTTGGAGACTCTGACGGGACAAGTCCTGCCTTTCCTGCCGGTGGGGGAGCAGCCCCACTGAGGTGCTCTGAGGCGGCCAGGAGGGTGTGGTGGGCAGGACAGCTCGGGCTTTGACGCCGGCAGGTCCAGGTTCAAGTCTAGGTTTTGTCAGTCACCAGCGGGGTGATTTTGGGCTGGTAAGTCAACTTCCGGTGCCTTTTTTTTTTTTCTTCACCTGTAGAACGGAAATGGTGATGAGGCTGTGGCAAAGGGTCAAGCAGGACTAGTGCTTGCTCACCAGAAGGCTTAGGAGGGTGGTCTCCGGTGCTGTGCTGACTAGTCACCTCCTGGGGCCCCTCTCCCCTCGAGCCCTCTAGTAATTTCCAGTCTTCAGGCAGTGAAACAAACAAACCCGCATCCCACGTTTCTGACTAGACACTTGGGATTGTAGCAGAGGCTCTCTGTGCTTCACAGGGCGGTGGGTGGCTGACCGGTCCGAGGCTTCTACTTCTGGTTCTGTGTGACCTGACAGGCACTGGACTGCACAGCTAGCTTTCCGCAGCACTACAATGGGTTGTTACTATTATTTTACTTATTTTTACTAGAGCACTGTTCAGCTCTGGTTTATGGTGGTGCAGGGGATTGAACCTGGGACTTTGGAGCCTCAGACATGAGAGTCTCTTTTGTTTGTTTGTTTAGCCTCCAAGGTTATCACTGAGGCTTGGTGACAGCACTATGAACCCACTGCTCCTGGAGGCCATTTTTCCCTTTTGTGGTCTCTCTCTCTCTCTCTCTCTCCCCTCCGCGTCGCAGCACGACAGTATGTCACTGCCTGCCCGACCCCCTCTCCAGGTTATTTTCTGTTTTTAAAATGGAAATAACAATACTGCTTCAGTTGTTTAAAACTTTTTTTTTGTTCTAAACCAGGGAATGAAACAAGGGCTTTATGCATGAATGATGCCAGTGAACATTCCTTTTATAAAAAATATTTTATTGACTTATTATTGGTTAGAGACAGAGAAATTGAGAGGGGAGGAGGAGATAGATAGATAGAGAGAGACAGAGAGACACCTGCAGCCCTGCTTCACCACTTGTGAAGCTTCTCCTTGCAAGTAGGGACCAGGGATTTGAATCTGGGTCCTTTCACACAGTAATGTGTGTGCTCAACCAGGGGCACCAGGGCCTGGACCCCCACTGAACATTTCTTATATTCATTTCCCCCCCCCCCATTTCAGATGGGAGGAGTTGGGGAAAGACAGAGAGATTCTCAACACCACTCCACCAACCACAGAACTGTCCCTAGCGTCACCCGTGGTGCCATGTCTGGAACCCGGGACCTCATGCATTGTACATCAGGCACTTAGTGGGTGAGCTATCCCCCGCCTCCCCCAGCATTTGATTCCCAATCTCAAGAAAGAGAAGAGAAGTCATCAGAGTCTAGGGAATCCAGTTCAGTCTCTTACATGGGGTTGGGATCGACTTGGGAGCATGGGGGTCTGTGTCCTGGACAACAATCCTCTTACTCCAGAGACTCACGGCACACGTGGGAAGTACTGAAAATGGGTCCGTGGGTGCACTATGATGACTGCTGCTGCAGTTGTCCTCAGGGGGAATAATCACTTACTTGACTTAAAACTCAAATGTAGTTTATAAGAGATGTGTTTGTGATAAAGATAGAGAGGGGACAGGGGTAGACAGCGTAATGGTTCTGCAGAGACTTTCATGCCTGGGGCTGGCTCCAAAGTCCCAGGTTCCATCCCCTGCACCACCATAAGCCAGAGCTGAGCAGGGCTCTGAGACAGAGACAGTGACAGAGACAGCGTCTGGGAGGTGGCACAGTGGATAAAGCGTTAGACGCTCTGGCCTGAGGGCCTGGGTTCAGTCCCGGGCAGCACAGGTACGCTCTCTTCCTATCGTTCTCATTAATAAACGAATAAAACGTTTAAAGAAGAGAGAGAGACAGCGACAGCTAGTTCTCAGAAGCAGCGCGCCCCTCGGGCACAGACTGCCATGCCTGGGATCAAACTCGGGGCCTCTTGCGGGTCAGCTCAGCGCTCCAGCCACCGCGCCTTCCCGGGGAGTCTGACCTCCTGGGCGGCAGGGTCGAGGGGCGCTGGGGGGTCCCGGCCGCAGCCTCAGGACCCTCCGGCCTGCCCCCGGCGCTGTGGGCCCTGTCCGGGGAGCTGGTCCCGGGCCGGTGGGTACGAGGCGCGCGGAGGCGGGGGCGCCGGGCACTGGCCCTCGGGTGGCGCGGGGTGGCGCGGCGTGGCGCGGCCCCTGCAGCCTGCGCCGTCGGAGCGGCCCGGGGCGGGGAGGAGGCCGGGGCCGGGGAGAAGGGCCGGGCGGACCGGGGGCCCCTCCTGCGCCCGCCCGCCGGGCTCCGCCACGTCCCTCCCCCCGCTGCCCCCGCCCTCGCTCCCTATTTGGAGCGGAGACACCCCGGCACCCTGACGTCGGAGCCCTCGGCTTCCCGCTCCCCCGCACCGCGCGCCCGCCCGGGGCGCAGACCGGCCGCCTCCCGGAGCTCCCGGAGCCGCTCGGACCCCGAGCCGCACACCGGCCGCCTCCCGGAGCCTCCCGGACCCCGAGCCGCCCGGGACGCAGCCCAGCCGCCTCCCCGGACCCCGAGCCGCAGACAGAGCCTCTCCGAGCCCCCGGGCGCAGACGGAGCCGCGCAGCCCAGCCGCCTCCTGGAGCCTCTCGGACCCCGAGCCGCACACCGGCCGCCTCCCGGAGCTTCTCGGACCCCGAGCCGCCCGGGACGCAGCCCAGCCGCCTCCCCGGACCCGGAGCCGCCTCCCGGCCGCCCCCCAGAGCCTCTCCAACCTCTCCGAGCCCAGGGCGCAGACGGAGCCGCGCAGCCGAGCCTTCCCCCGGAGCCTCCCGGGCGCAGACGCCGCCCCCAGCCTCTCCGAAGCCCCGAGCCTCCCGGCGCCCGGCCCGCAGCCCAGCGCGGTAAGTCCCGCCCGGACCCGCACCCGCACCCGCACCCGCATGCGGCGCCCGGCGTCCAGAGGCTCCGGGCAGGGGCAGCGCCGCACCCCGGCCTCGAACCCCCGAGGCGCCACCGCCGAGCCCGGGAGCACCGAGCCCGCCCCGGGACTGGGCCCGAGAGCCGCGGCCGGGAGGGCGGTGCGGGGCCGGGCGGGGCGAGGGCGGAGCGCCCCGGGGCTGTGCCTGGCCTCGCTGCCTCTCCGTCCTGCTGTCCTTCCCCACTCGTCTGTGTCTGCATTTCTGGCCCCTCTCCTTCCCTCCGCTCTGCCCTTGTCTGCTTCCCTCTGCAGCCTCTGACTGACTTCAGTGCCCCAGGATCTGTGTGCCCCTGCGGGGGTCTAGCTGCTCTGAGACCCTCCCCACGGGGGAGGCGCGGCCCCTGGTGGGCCAGAGGAGACCCCTGATCCCTGGAGGGCCAAAGGAGACCCTCCTGCTCCTGGACCAGGCCAAAGGAGACCCCGACCCCTGGTGGGCCAAAGGAGACCCCTGATCTCTGGTGGGCCAAAGGAGACCCCTGGCCCCTGGACCAGGCCAAAGGAGACCCCTGACCCCTGGACCAGGTCAAAGGAGACCTCCCTGGCCCCTCGACCAGAACAAAGGAGACCCCTGACCCCTGGAGGGCCAAAGGAGACCCCCGGCCCCTGGACCAGGTCAAAGGAGACCCCTGGCCTCTGGTGGCCCAAAGGAGACCCCGACCCCTGGACCAGGTCAAAGGAGACCTCCCAGCCCCTGGACCAGGCCAAAGCAGACCCCCGGCCCCTGCCTTCTGCTTGCCCCAGGGGCCTGGCCTGGGTCGTACCCCTGGAATTGGGACTGGGGCTGGAAGCCAGCCTTTCCAGGGCTCGGTTGTCCCGAGAATCCCACCCCAGGAAGGCGGCCGACACAGCGGGGCCTGGCCACCTGCCTGCTGCGCTGGGACCCGCGCTTGCCAGCCGCTGAGCAGGGGCCGCTGCCCTGGTGAGGACATGGGCTGGGGGCACCAGTGGACAGCGCACTTGCAGGCTCTCACCTGCCCGTGAGACACCAGCCCGGAGGCCCAGCAAGGCCGGAAAACACAGGTCAGGGCCCGGGGGCCAGGGGCGGGGAGTGGTCTGTCCGCAGGAAGCCCCTGGCTGCCCTTTGTCAACTGTCACATCCCATATGCCAGGGCCGCCTGGCTGGGCGACGCAGGGTGTCTCCTTGGGTCGCCGCCCCTTGGGCAAGGGGCATCTGTCTCCTGGGCCCGCCAGGGGAGGGTAGGTGCTGGCTTTCTCCTCCAGAGTACCCTCATCCTTCCGAAATGAAAGTTCAGCCGCAGGCCCACCAGCCCACTCCCAGCACCAAGGGTCGGGCAGCTGAGGCGGCAGAGATGCTGGCAGGTCTGGGGAGGGGGAGAGGGGCCTTCTGCTCAGCAGATGTGCGGGTCCCGTAACTCCCCAGCTCTGGGAGAGCTGTTGGCACTAGCTGGGCCCGTGTGTCTGCCCCCACCCTGGGATGGAAGTGTAGGGGTGCCGGGAAGCTGCCCCCACCCATCATGACTCTGGCTACTCCAATGGGCATCAGGCCGACTGAGATGACTGGACATTGTCAAGGGAACGGGACTACCAGGGCTGAGAGCAAGACAAGGGTGGAGTCTAGGGCCAGCCACCCTCAACTCCGTGTCTCCAAACTAAGGAATGGGGTAGGCTGGGAGGGGAGGGGAGGGGAGAGGAGCCTGCGGTGGCCAGGGCAAGGGGGATTTGGAGGACCCCCAGGCACTCCCGAGATCGCTGTTTCTGACACAGGGGCTGTGTCTGGGTAAGAATACTCAGTTCTTTTCTTTTTCTAAAAATACTTTTATTTACTATTGGCGAGAGACAGAGAGAAATTGAGAGGGGAGGGGGAGATAGAGAGGGAGAGAGACAGACGCCTGTGGAAGCACTCCTGAAGCTTTCCCCCTGCAGGGAGGCTTGAGCCTGGGTCCTTGCACACTGTAATGTGAGCGCTTAGCCAGGTGCGCCACCACCTGGCCCCTGAATCTTGGTTCTTTAAAGTGAGCTTTGCTGTCCCTGCTGGCACCCCACCTTGATTAACCCTACCGACATTTGCCAAAATGAGTGTTGGAACAAGTCTGATGTGAACGTCTTGGAAATAAAATAACAACACTCCCTGAACACTCAGAGGAGACCTGTCCTTTGAAGGAAGCCAGCCTATGGGGACCCGCAGTCCTGAGGTCTGTGAAGTTGAGCTGCTGACGGACTGCAGCTAGACTCCTCCGAGGGGGGCCTGGTTAAAATGGCTTTCAGCCTCCCCCCCGAATTTACAGGGGGCCAGTCTCAGCCGAGGGAGATGGGCAAGTGGCCTGTGGCTGTTTGGAGTGGAGTCTATTCTGCCTCCAGGGACAGTGAGTCAGTCAGTGGGTGAACTTGGGCTTTCACTTGCCCTGGGGCCCCAGAGTGACCCCACTCCCACCCCGCCCCAGGGAAACTCTGGAGCTGAGCAGACTGGGGTCTGATGCAGCCTTCGCCCCCCCCCCCAACCTTTTCTGCCGCACCATGGGGGAAGCCCCTGCAGCCCAGCCTCAAGGCCTGCGCCACTTGTGCTGATCCCCAAGCCAGGGTGCTGCCTCAAGCCACACCCCACACACCCAGGCCCTTGTGGCTTGGTGGCTGGGCCCTGCCGGGTCCTGGCAGCTGGCATCTAGAGAGGGAAGCTCTGCCCAGGGTCCTGTTCATCCCGTCCGTGTCCCGAGGATTAGGGTGTGAGCCGCAGCTTCCTCAGCTCCTGCCCTGGCAGGCCTGTGCGTCGGCAGCCCTGCTCAGTGTCTAGATTCCTGCCCGGCCATCTCACCGGCTTAAGTGCCCTCTGTGCTTCAATTCCACTTCACGGGGGCAGAAGCAGCTGTCAGCTGTCAGCTGAAATATTATCAGGGTCCACCCAGGACCTGGGAAGGTGGGAGGGATGGAGGGGGAGAGGGTGGGAGGAGGGTGCGGGCAGAGTCCAGGGAGGTGGAGTGGTCCAAGGTGACCCCCAGCCAGCACTAATGGTGGCATCCTCTCAGCTGCCGTGCGAGGGGGTGTCGCCCCTTCCTGCTTTGTCGGCGAGGAGGCAGGAGCACAGGAGAACTAGGCTGAACCTGGGTTGAAACTTTTTCTTTCTTTTTTTCTTTCTTCCTTTCTTTCTTTCTTTCTTTTTCCTTTATTGGGGGATTAATGTTTTACATTTGACAGTGAATACAAGTTTGTACATGCATAACATTTCCCAGTTTTCCACATAACAATACAACCCCCACTAGGTCCTCTGTCATCCTTTTCCAGGACCTGAACTCTGCCCCCCACCCACTCCAGAGTCTTTGTTTTCTTCAACTTTTTAATTAATATATATATATATATATATATGTATATATATATATATATTTAATTTCTTTATTGGGGGATTAATGTCTTACATTTGACAGTTAATACAATAGTTTGTACACAACATTTCTCAGTTTCCCATATAACAATACAACCCCCACTAGGTCCTCTGTCATCCTTTTTGGACCTGTATTCCCCCCACCTCCACCCACCCCAGAGTCTTTTAGTTTGGTGCGATACGCCAATTCCAGTTCAGGTTCTACTTGTGTTTTCTCTTCTGATCTTGTTTTTCAGCTTCTGCCTGACAGTGAGATCATCCCATATTCATCCTTCTGTTTCTTTCTTATTTATTTATTTATTCTCTTTTGTTGCCCTTGTTTTATTGTTGTAATTATTATTGTTGTTGTTATTGATGTCATTGTTGTTGAATAGGACAGAGAGAAATGAAGAGAGGAGGGGAAGACAGAGGGTGAGAGAAAGACAGACACCTGCAGACCTGCTTCACCACTTGTGAAGTGAACCCCCTGCAGGTGGGGAGCTAGGGTCTCAAACCGGGATCCTTAAGCCGGTTCTTGCGCTTTGCACCACCTGCGCTTAACCCGCTGCGATACTGCCCGCCTCCCTCTCCTTCTGTTTCTGACTTATCTCACTCAACATGATTTCTTCAAGGTTCATCCAAGATGGGCTGAAAACAGTGAAGTCACCATTTTTAACAGCTGAGTAGTATTCCATTGTGTGTCTAGACCACAACTTGTTCAGCCACTCATCTGTTGTTGGACACCTGGGTTGCTTCCAGGTTTTGGCTATTACAAATTGTGCTGCCAAGAACATATGTATACACAGATCTTTTTGGATGGGTGTGTTGGGTTCCTTAGGATCTATCCCCAGGAGAGGAATTGCAGGGTCATAGGGCAGGTCCATGTCTAGCCTTCTGAGAGTTCTCCAGACTGTTCTCCACAGAGGTTGGACCCATTGACATTCCCACCAGCAGTGCAGGAGGGTTCCTTTGACCCCACACCCTCTCCAGCATTTGCAGCTGTTACCTTTTCTGATGTGTGACATTCTCACAGGAGTGAAGTGGTATCTCATTGTTGTCTTGATTTGCATTTCTCTGACAATCAGAGACTTGGAGCATTTTTTCATGTGTTTCTCGGCCTTTTGGATCTCTTCTGTGGTGAATATTCTGCCCAAGTCCTCCCCCCATTTTTGGATGGGGTTATTAGTTTTCTTGTTGTTGAGTTTGGCAAGCTCTTTGTTTTGGTTATTAAACACTTGTCTGATGTATGGCATGTAAAGATCTTCTCCCATTCTGTGAGGGGTCTCTTGGTTTGGGTAGTGGTTTCTTTTGCTGTGAAGAAGCTTTTTAATTTGATGTAGTCCCATAGGTTTATACTTGCCTTAGTCTTCCTTGTAATTGGATTCGTTTCATTGAAGATGTCTTTAAAATTTATGCGGAAAAGAGTTCTGCCAATATTTTCCTCTAAGTATTTGATAGTTTCTGGTCTAACTTCCAAGTCCTTGATCCACTTGGAATTTACTTTCGTGTTGAGTGAAATATAGTGGTTCAGTTTCATTCTTCTTTCTTTTTAACCAGAACACTGCTCAGTTCTGGCTTATTATGGTGGTACTGGGGATTGAACCTGGGACCTTTGATGCCTCAGGCATGGAATTTTTTTTTCTTTATTTTGCATAACCATTATGTTACCTCCTTAGCTCTGAGCCAGGATTTAAACTACAGTCTGTCACAGAGAGGGAGGAGTCCCAGTTCCTGCCATGTGTGTGTGTCTGTGTGTGTGTGTGAGTGTGTGTGTGAGTATGTGTGTGTGTGTGTGAGTGTGTGTGTATGTGTGTGAGTGTGTGTGTGTGTGAATGTGTGTGTGAGTGTGTGTGTGAATGTGTGTGTGAGTGAGTGTATGTGTGTGTGTGAGTGTGTGTGTGTATGTGTGTGTGAGTGTGTGTGTGTGAGTGTGTGTGTGAATGTGTGTGTGTGTGTATGAGTGTGTGTATGTGTATGTGTGAGTGTGTGTGAGTGAGTGTATGTGTGTGTGTGAGTGTGTGTGAGTGTGTGAGTGTGTGTGTGAGTGTGTGAGTGAGTGTGTGTGTGTGAGTGAGTGTGTGTGTGTGAGTGTGTGAATGTGTGTGTGTGAGTGTGTGTGTGAGTGTATGTGTGTATGTGTGTGTGAGTGAGTGTGTGTGTGTGTGTGAATGTGTATGTAAGTGTGTGTGTGTATGTGTGTGTGAGTGTGTGTGTGAATGTGTGTGTATGTGAGTGTGTGTGTATGTGAGTGTGAGTGTGTGTGTGTGTGAATGTGTGTGTGTGTGTGTATGTGTGTGTATGTGAGTGTGAGTGTGTTTGTACACACACAATGAAAGAGACAGTTCCCACACCCTCCACACGTGCTGCCTGAACGCTGGACTCAGGTGTAGACACATCTGTCCCCGGCAGCTGGGGCTGCAGATGAGAAAGGTCTTGGGAGGAGTCACCAAAATAGGAGAAGAAATCGCAGTCCTTGTTTTGTTTTGTAAGTTTGTACTTATTAATGAGAGGATGCTTTTAAAATATTATTTACTTAATTATTATTGGATAGATATAGAGAGAAATTGAGAGGGGAGGGGCAGATATATATATATATAGAGAGAGAGAGAGAGAGAAAGAGAGACAGACAGACAGAGACCCCTGCAGCCCTGCTTTGCCACGTGTGAAACTTTCCCCCTGCAGGTGGGGACCAGTGGCTTGAACCTGGGTCCTTGTGCACTTAACCAGGTGCACCACCACCTGGCCTCCAGGAGGGATGCGTTTTTTTTTTTTTTAAGATTTTATCATTAAGAACTTGAATGAGCATAATTCTGGCACATGTAATACTGGGAACTGAACTTGGGACCTCATGTTTTGTTTGTTTTAAAATATTTATTTTATTTACTTATTCCCTTTTGTTGCCCTTGTTTTATTGTTGTAGTTATTATTGTTGTTGTTGTTGGATAGGACAGAGAGAAATGGAGAGAGGAGGGTAAGACAGAGAGGGGGAGAGAAAGATGGATACCTGCAGACCTGCTTCACCGCCTGTGAAGCGACTCCCCTGCAGGTGGGGAGCCGGGGTTCCAACCGGGATCCTTCTGCCGGTCCTTGTGCTTTGCGCCACCTGCGCTTCACCCGCTGCGCTACAGCCCGACTCCCTGGGACCTCATGTTTGATGGGCCAGTGCTTTATCCACTGTGCTACTTCTTGGGTCTTTCTCTATCAAAGATTTGCCTGCCTTGCCTTTCATTGGTTCTTGTTTTGGGGAATAATGACACCAGAGAGAGGCGGGGGTGGGGTGGGAGGGAGAGAGAGAGGGAGAGGGGCCACATTCTCCCCCTTCCCCCTAGCCCTGCTCACCTCTGGCTTATGGCGGTGTGGGGGACGGAACTTGGAACTTCAGAGCCTCAGGCACGAGAGTCTCTTTGCATCACCATTATGCTGTCTACCCCCACCTCTTGTGTGGGCAACATTCTACCAAGAAAATCCTGGGGTGCTTGGTCTTAAGCGACTTGCCCCAAAGAGGGGTGCACTCTGATGTCCAGTGGTGGGGTAGGTGGCCCCTGTGAGCAGTGCTGTTTGGGGAACCCTTCTCTGGGCAGTTGGGAAGCCCGGGCTTCTGCCTGGGCCTCTGAATCACATAATGCCCAGGGCATGTCCCAGATCCAGGCTCAGAACCCAGGGCCGGGGCCTGGACATCTAAGTCGGGGTCAGCACCTACGGAAAGAGGCTGGGTTCTCTCAGGCACGGAGATGCAGAAAGGACCCCAGAACAGACCCCACAGCCTGAACTCTTACTTCCATGCCCTGCCCGCCCCACCGCTTCCTGGGGTACCTCCTGAACCCAGGCTCCGGGGCTGCGTGGCGGCTGGGTCAGCCCGGGTCTGCTCCCGGACGCCCCACCCAGGGCACTTGCTTTCTGGCTGGTCTTTGCACCTGCCTTGGGGAGGTCTCAGGGGCTCGGACTCAGGGGTGAGTAAGGTAGAAAGGGCTCCACCCTGGCTGCATCCTGACGCCAGCTCTGAGGCAGGGCAGTGTGGGGTGTCAGCCAGCCGTGGCCACGAGCACATCTTCAGGGGAGTCAGGCTGGGGATCTGAACTCCCCGTCCTGACTCCCCTGTTTCGGGTCCCCAAGTCTCTGGTTCTGTGAGGGCTGAGCCTCTGAGTCCCAGCAAGTCAAGAGACACAGTCCTCTGGGGCGGGGGCCTCAGCCCTCTCAACAACCCAGAACAGCCTCACAGTCTCTGGGGGTGTTCCATCTGGCTTCCTTCTCAGTGAATGATTCGTTTGTTTTTTTAAATTTTAAAAAATATTTATTGTATTTATTTATTCCCTTTAGTTGCCCATGTTGTTTTATTGTTGTAGTTGTTGTTGATGTCGTCGTTGTTGGCTAGGACAGAGAGAAATGGAGAGAGGAGGGGAAGACAGAGAGGGGGAGAGAAAGACAGACACCTGCAGACCTGCTTCACCGCCTGGGAAGCGACTCCCCTGCAGGTGGGGAGCCGGGGGCTCGAACCGGGATCTGTGCTTTGCGCCACCTGCTCTTAACCTGCTGCGCTACAGCCCGACTCCCAGTGAATGATTCGTTTTGCATGATCTTTATTTATTTATTGGATAGAGACAGCCAGAAATTGAGAGGAGGGGGGGAGACAGAGAGGGAGAGAGACAGAGAGACACCCGCAGCCCTGCTTCACCACTCACTAAGCTTCCCCCCCCGCAGGTGGGGACGGGACCTTGAACCCGGGTCCTTGCGCATGGTAACAGGTGTCCACCCCTCGGCCCCTCAGTGGACTCTTCGTCTGCAGAGGCTGCTGGCGGCTGGTTATTGTGGCTCTCCAGGTTCAGACCATCATGGAGTTTACTAATTTGCTAATCTATTTTTTTCTCTAAAGATTTATTTACTAATTGGAGAGGGGGAGGAGAAAGAGAGAAAGGAGAAAGGAGAAAGGAGCATGCTGCATGTGGGGAAAGACCTCCCTCCTGAGAGCCCAGTGCTGCATCTGCCGTGCCCCCTCCTTGGCTGTGCTTATGCAGACAGACCTCTTTCTTCCCTCTCCACCCAGCGAGTGCGGGGACCAGTAGGTCCCACCCCCCAGGCTTGCTGTGAGGACCATGTAAAACATGTAAAACCCATGTAAAACATGGGTTCCTGGGGAGTCAGGGTGGTAGTGCAGCAGGTTAAGTGCACATGTCACAAAGTACAAGAACTGGCATAAGGATCCCGGTTCGAGTCCCCGGCTCCCCACCTGCAGGGGAGTCGCTTCCCAGGCGGTGAAGCAGGTCTGTAGGTGTCTGTCTTTCTCTCCCCTCTCTGTCTTCCCCTCCTCTCTCCATTTCTCTCTGTCCTATCCAACAACAACATCAATCAAAGAACAACAATAATTACAACAATAAAACGAGGGCAACAAAAGGGAATACATAAATATTAAAAAAAAACCATGGGTACCTGTCAAAGCAGCTGCCACAGGAGTCTAGTCCATAACTGACACCAGCGCAGGCTGGCACGGAAAGGGCACGGGGCTGGCGTGTGTAGGCTCCCTCTGGCCTCTGCCGGTGGAAGCCTGTCACTCAGGAACTTCCTCCCTCTCCACACCTTTGGCCACTGACTGGAATTGCTTTGGGTGTGGGGTGGGGGGGTGGGGTGGGGGGAGGTTTCGGTCCCCCTCCAAAGCCATTTTTGGCTCTCTGGTTCCGCCTACCCCTCCTCCTCCTGCTGCACCCCCGCCCCAGCCTCTGAGCTCCTGAGTGGGTGTGCGGCCTGGGACCCCATCTCACCCCATCTCTCTCCCTCTCCCTCCACCCTTCTTCAAGGTGCTTCTGGTGCCACTTGTCAGTGTAGGAACTCGGAACTCACTCACAGGACCCAGGGAAGGGCGATGCCGGGAAGTCTTGAGCACCCCTTTGCAGAGCAGGGAGAGGCCCAAGAATTCCCGCCCTGGTATTTCAGGAGTCCCATGACTTTCTGTTGAGGCCTTTCTGGCGGAAGGAAGGGATGAGACTCTGTGGGCGAGGCTCTCAAGCGTCTCAGGAAGGAAGGTCTGATTGCTGTTTAAAGAAATTAACTGAGTTGCTGTTTGGGAAGAAAAAAGGCAGAATGTGAGTACACCGTCGTCGCAAACAAAGCTGGTTGAGAAGAGCTCGCCAGTGGGAATGGTCGTGGGCGTGCCGCCCTCCACCCCACCCCCTTTGTTGAAGGTGACCACTGGGGCTTCCCCGCCCCGGGCTGACTTTTCAGATAGAAAGACAAAGAAGCTTCCCTCAGAGTCGGGGTTGGGGGGCTTGAACTCGGGCCATGCGCATGACAGAGCAGGAGCCCTCAAGTGAGCTATCTTGCTGGCCGTCTTGACGGCGAGTGTGTGTATGGGGGTGGTGGTGGCTGGTGGGTGTCTCCCCATCACGAATGTGGGAAAGGCTTGCCTGGCATCTTCCCTGCCCTGCTCCACTGCCCTCTTTGGTTCTGACGCCACCCACACTTTCCCATGACCCCTGGGAAAGGGAAGAGAAAGGGCCTGTGTCGGGCAGCTGTTGGGTCCGAGTGCTTTTCCTCTGCCTTCCCGTCCACAAAGAGAGGCAGGTGCAGAGAGGCAGACTTTGCTCCGGGAAGTTGCAGGAGACACCCTGCCTGGAGGCCGGGCCTGGCTAAAGCACTCTCAGCACTCCCTTGGCAGGGATGGCCGGGTCCTGGAGGAAGGGAGGAAGTCTTGTCAGCTGCAGTTCGCCTCACTTCTCTTCAGCGGCTGTTACACCCTGATCTTAAGCGCTAGCTCCAGTTTTCCAAGGCAGACACTCTCCGTAAGCCTTGATGGTGACCTCGGCCCAGTCTCAGCCTCACTCACCTTTGGCCCCCGGCCTCTGTTCAGACTTCCTGGTCCTGGTCCTGGTCCTGGTCCTAGCTCTGGGTCAGACCCGATTGCGCAAGCCCAGGCTCCCATCCCAGTTTTTGCTCCACACCCTAAGGAGACCTGAGCACACTGCCTGCTCCCTGCTCTGTGCTCCGTCCTCCTAAGGACTCACGTGGGGGTAGCTGTCAGACCGGAGTCCCTGGACCTTTGGGAGAGCTCTGGGTGGCTATTTTAGTCTGGAGAGGAGCAGGGAGCTCTGCCCTTCATGGTCCTCCCAACACCTCTTCAGGCTTGTTTAAAAGCAAAGCGTAAGGATCCCGGTTCGAGCCCCCGGCTCCCCACCTGCAGGGGAGTCGCTTCCCAGGCGGTGAAGCAGGGTGCAGCTGTCTGTCTTTCTCTCCCCCTCTCCGTCTTCCCCTCCTCTCTCCATTTCTCTCCGTCCTATCCAACAACAATAACTACAACAATAAAACAAGGGCAACAAAAGGGAAAATAAATAAATAAATAAATATTAAAAACAAGTTCGGGGAGTTGGGCAATAGCGCAGCAAATTAAGCGCACATGGCACAGATAGCAAGGACCGGTGTAAGGATCCCAGGTTCGAGCCCCTGGTTCCCCACCTGCGGGGGGGGGGGGGGGTCGCTTCACAGGCAGTGAAGCAGGTCTGCAGGTGTCTTTCTCTCCTCCTCTCTGTCTTCCCTTCCTCTCTCCATTTCTCTCTGTCCTAGCCAATAACAACATCAATAATAACTACAACGATAAAACAATAAGGGCAACGAAAGGGAAATAAATAAAGAAATAAAAAAGCCTCCAGGAGCGGTGGATTCATGGTGTAGGCACTGAGCCCCGGCAATAACCCTGGAGGCAAATAGGAAAAAAAAAAAAAAAAACTAGTTTGGTGGCCAGTTAGGAACAAGTCAATTCTGTCTTGTTAGGATGTGGTTGTGTTGAACATGGGCTTGCTGTTGACCGTGTGAGCAGGAACAGAAGTGTGTGGGTGACAGCTCCGGTCATGACACAGACACATTTGGGACCAGCAGGCTGTCGGCCCCCCCGCCCCACTGGGAGCAGCCAGAGGCCTTGCTGGGTGCAGAGGGCAGTGTGCTGGGGGAGGGTCCTTTGCTCCCAGCAGGCGCCCAGTGTCAGCCCACCCAGGTCTCCAGCACCCAAGACCCTCCCAGCACCTCTCCCAGACCCTCTGAGAAGCAGCTGCCACTTCTGGCAGGAAGGGGGCCATGGGTAGACGCATCCCTCTGGGTCAGCCTGACTCTGGTGCCAGGTGTCTGGGGCGGGGTGGGGCGCGGCAGGACGGACGGCCCCTGGTCCCTGTATCAGATTCCGCCCCTCCTGGCGTCTCTGGAGTGGTCATCCCGAGACGCAGAAACCCAGATTCACCGAGCAGGCACTGCCGGGTCTAGACTGCACATTCGAGCCGCCGGGGAAGCTGGTCACTGGCGCCGACTCCTTGCTCGCCCCAGAGCACCCACTCTGCACGCCCCCAGGGACTGGAAAGATGGGCCAGGCTTAGGAGCTGCTGTTCCAGGGACCCTCAGTTTTTCCTCAGGGTGCAGCCTGCCAGGCTGGGACCAGTGCTACCTCCTCGTGCTGTCCCCGGAGGCGTGACTGTCATCTCCAAATTATCCGTCTCCCATACCTACGGAAGGTGCGGTTTGGGGAAACCGTCAGAGTGGGGCTGGGGAGACAGCACAGTAGTTCTGCAAAAGGCTTTCATGCCTGAGGCTCCAAGTTCTCAGGTTCAGTCCCCAGCACCGCCTTCAGCCTGAGGCTCCAAGTTCTCAGGTTCAGTCCCCAGCACCGCCTTCAGCCAGGGCTGAGCAGGGCTCGGGTATCTCTCTCTCTCAAATAAAATAAAGGGGCCGGGCAGTGGCGCACCTGGATGAGCAAACACACTACAGCGCACAAGGACCCAGGTTCAAGCCCTGGCCCCCACCTGCAGGGGGAAGGCTTCATGAGTGGTGGTGCAGGGCTGAGGATGTCTCTTTGGCTCCTTCCCTCTCTGTCTCCCCCTGCCCTCCCAGTATCTTTCTGTCTATCCAATAACAAGTACAATTTTAAAAAGGAGCCCAGGTGAGGGCCTCAGACACTCCCTCTGTCCTGCAGCGCCATCTGCTGGCCAGTGCGGGTATCTCCGCCTGCTTCGCTTGCCTTGGGTTAGGATGGAGCCGGGGGCGATGGAGGGAGCTGGCAGCCATGGCACCATGCCCAGGAGACACGTGGGTGAGCAGCCCCTCGAGGGGCTGAGTGGCTCTGTTTCCCCGCAGGGTCTGCCACTTCGCCCGGGGCCTGGGGATCAGCCCCTTGCTCCTCTGCTCCCGTGCTCTTAGCCAGAAGACGGAATCAAGGCTCAGAGAGAAAAAGGGGTTGGGGCAGGCGGTGGTGCGTCTGGCCAACTCAAACGTTACAGTGCGAGGACCTGGGTTCGAGCCCCTGGTTCCCACCTGCAGAGGGAAAGCTTCATGAGTGGTGAAGCAGGGCTGCCGGTGTTTCTCTGTCTCTCTCCCCTCCCAATGTCTCTCTGTCTCTATCCAACGGTAAATAAAATAAAAATTAAAAAAAATATTTTAAAAAGAATTGTTTTAAAAAACAAAGATAAAAAGGGACTTGCTCAAAGCTATGGAAGACATCTCACTTGTTTTTATAGAAACAGAAGGGGAGACAGGAGTCGGGCGGTAGCACAGCGGGTTAAGCGCACGTGGCGCAAAGCACAAGGACCGGTGTGAGGATCCCGGTTCGAGTCCCCGGCTCCCCACCTGCAGGGGAGTCGCTTCACAGGAGGTGAAGCAGGTCTGCAGGTGTCTATCTTTCTCTCCCCCTCTCTGTCTTCCCTTCCCCTCTCCATTTCTCTCTGTCCTATCCAACAACGAACAACATCAATAATAACTACAACAAGAAGACAAGTAGGCCAAAAAAGGGGAAGAAATAAATAAATATTTAAAAAAAAGAAAGGGGGGAGAAAGAGAGAGGGAGAGAGAGAAGGAGAGAGAGAGAGGGAGAGAGAGAGAGAGGGAGAAACAGTCGTCCTCCACAGTTCTGTATGGATCACGAGTGACAGAGCTGGGGTTTGAACTCAGGCCGCCACGCTCCCTACCCCACCCTGCTAACATCTCCCACGCCCCCACCTGGCTGGGCCTCACCTGTGGTTTCTGCTCAGCCCTAGGGCTCACGGGGCCACGATGATGCTTCGACTTCTGCTGGGGGCTGCCCTCCCAGCCATGCTGCTGGCTGCCCCGCCTCCCATCAACAAGCTGGCACTGTTCCCAGACAAGAGCGCCTGGTGTGAGGCCAAGAACATCACCCAGATCGTGGGTCACAGCGGCTGCGAGGCCAAGTCCATCCAGAACAGGTGGGGCTCGGCGCCGAGGCGGGGCGAGGACGGGCTGCCCTCTCCCGCCTCCCCTGCAGGGACGCGTGGCTGTGGTGACACCTCTCCTCCCCGCAGGGCCTGCCTGGGACAGTGCTTCAGTTACAGCGTCCCCAACACCTTCCCGCAGTCCACGGAGTCCCTGGTGCACTGTGACTCCTGCACTCCTGCCCAGTCCCTGTGGGAGATCGTGAGTACCGGAGGGTGTGAGGGGGGCCCCCGTGCCCTCACTGGGGACCCTGGGGACTGGGGGGGCCTTGCTCATGAGTCCAACACCCGTGAGCACTTTCTGAAGCTGCATTTGACCTCAGTCATGGGCCAGGGACCTATCCCGGCTTGCCCCGTTTTTTTTTTTTTTTTAAATGATCTTTCTTTTTTTTTTTTTTTAATATTTACTTATTTATTTTCCCTTTAGTTGACCTTGTTGTTTTATTGTTGTAGTTATTATTGTTGTTGTTATTGATGTAGTTATTGTTGGTTAGGACAGAGAGAAATGGAGAGAGGAGGGGAAGACAGAGAGGGGGAGAGACAGACAGACACCTGCAGACCTGCTTCACCGCCTGTGAAGTGACTCCCCTGCAGGTGGGGAGCCGGGGACTCGAACCGGGATCCTTAAGCCGGTCCTTTGGCTTTGCGCCATGTGCGCTTAACCCGCTGCGCCACCGCCCAGCTCCCAATGATCTTTATTTCCTTACTGGGTAGAGACAGGCAGAAATTGAGAGGGAAGGAGGTATCACAGAGGGAGAGAGACAGAGAGACCCCTGCAGCCCTGCTTCACCCCTCGCAAAGCTTTCCCCCTGCAGGCGGGGACCGGGGGCTCGAATCCAGGTCCTTGCTCACTGTACCATGTGTGATCAACCAGGTGCGCCACCACCCGGCCCCCTGGCTTGCCCTGTTTTTCACAGGCTTGGCCAGGATGGATGTGTTGCCTTCCCAGGCCCAGCGTGGTCCACCTCAGCTCCTCGTTCTCTCTGCCTCTGCTTACTTGGCTCACGGGCGCCCCCAGGACCTTTGCACACGCTCTTGGCCTCTCCAGCCTAGCAGGAGTGTTGACTGTTGTGTGCTAGTTCCTCTGTGTGTCCCAGACTGTTGGCCCATCTCTCTCCCCTTCTCTCTACCCCCTCCCCAGGTGACCTTGGAGTGTCCCGGCCATGAGGAGGTGCCCAGAGTGGACAAACTGGTGGAGAAGATTCTGCACTGCAGCTGCCAGGCCTGCGGCAAGGAGCCCAGTCCCGAGGGGCTGAGTGTCTACGTGCAGGGCGAGGACGGCCCAGCCTCCCAGGCCGGCCCCCACCCGCACCCGCACCCGCATCCACACCCCCACCGTGGAGGGCAGGTCCCTGAGCCCGAGGACCCGCCTGGCACCCCTCACACGGAGGAAGAGGGGGCCGAGGACTGAGGCTCTGACTCTTCCTCCTCCCCTCCTGTTCCCCGCGGAATGTGGGGTTCGCCCGCGGGGAAGGAGTGGGTGGGGACGGGCTGAAGCCCCCCCCCCACCACCCGGCACTGGACAGACTGGGATTCAGACTTGGACTTGGAAAGCTTCCGGTTGCCTTGGAGACCTGAAGGGTGGGGGCTTGGAGCCAAGCTGCACAATTTAATATATTCCCCGGGGGAGGGGGGAGGAGGGAGGAGGGAGGGAGGAAGGGAGGGGAGGAGCCGAGGCTTTCGGGGTCTTTTCCAGAAAGGAGGGAGGCAGCTGTCTCTCCCTTTCTGCCTCTTTAGAGATGTGCCCTTGGGAAGGGAGGAACGTGAACTGCTGGGGGGGGGGGGGGTGAGGCCAGTGGGCGGCGCTGGGCTCTGAGCTGAGGCCAGGCGCCTTGCCCGTCCAGCCCAGGAGCAGGCCCGAGTTTGGGCTGGGATGACCCCAGGCAGAAGTCCTAGCCCCACAGACCCCCCCACCCCCCAGTGTCTTCCACCCGTTCCCTGTCCCCAGGGCAGTTTCTCCCTCGGTACCGAGTGGTTGGGAGTCAGGCCTGGGCAGGACCCTGCTGACTGACCCCTGGTCCTGGGTGGGGGCAGCCTCTCAAGTTTCCTGGGCCCCCGCTGTCTCCTCAGCCCCAGGCCCATGTGGTCTGAGAGGACCGCACGTGGACAGAGCCAGCCGTTGCCACTGACGCAGGAGGCAGGGCTACCCTGTTGAACGCTTTCATCTTTGGGGGCCGGGCAGTGGCGCACCTGGTTGAGTGCACATGTTACAATGCGCAAGGACCCGGGTTCAAGCCCCCGGTCCCCACCTGCAGTGGGTGGGGTGGTGGAGGAGGAGCCTTTATGGACCAAGGGGAGGGAGTGCTGGGCTCTCTCCGCCCCCCACACCCTCCTGCTCCTTTCCTCTCCAGGATCTTTGTGCCTTCCAAGTTCTGGGGCCCTCGGGATGCTGACAGGGCCGCCTCACCCTTGGGGAGCTCTTTCCGAATACCTGACAGTGAGGAGGGGATCTCCCCTCACTCAGAGATTTCAAGGAGGGAGCCAGATTGCACGGACGCAGGCTCCCGTGGGCAGCGTGTCCCCCGTCCACAGTGGCAGACCCTCTCTGGCCGCCCAGTCCCGCCGCCTCCCCGCTCCCGGCCGCACTAAACGTGCTGTGGGGACGGGGGGCCAGTGAAGACCACCCCTCAACAGCTGGAGTTGCCGCCAGCCCTCTGCCTGGGCCCTCGGCCCTCGAGACAGTCACGACAAGAGCTTCCGGAGCTTGTAAAACAAACAGATCGTCTCCTTGATGGACCCTGAGTTTTCTCACAAATAAACTCATTCAATGCCTGTGTCCCCCCCATCTCTCTCTCTCTCTCATTTTCTCTAGTTGCTGAGGTTCAGTGCTTTTTGTATTTAATGGGAGAGTCACCCCCTGTCTCCCGTGCCTGTGATTGTCTGAGTTGCCTAAGCCTGTGCCGTCTCCTCACAGGACGCCCCACCCCACAAGCAGAGAGAGATGTTGGCGTGGAGGGGGGGCAGGCGGTTCAGACTGAAGTGCCTTTCTGCCCTCCTGCCTCCCTGTCTTCCTGCCCTCCTCCCCTCTGCCCAGCTCTGCACCCCGGGCTCCAGGCCTTGGTTCACCTCTCTTTTCTGGTGCCTGCTCTGCTTCGTGGAACTTGGGAGGGTTTCCAAAGCTGGGCTCTGACCCCGACTCCCTGGGCATGGCACTCTGTGTCTTGTCCTCTTGTCCACCGGAATCCCGCTGTCTCCTCAGCCCCAGGCCCATGTGGTCTGAGAGGCCTGCACGTGGACAGAGCCAGCGGTTGCCACTGACACAGGAGGCAGGGCTATCCTGTTGAACGCTTTCATCTTTTGGGGCTGGGCAGTGGCGCACCTGCTTGAGCGCACCTGTTACGATGCGTAAGGACCTGGGTTCAAGCCCCCGGTCCCTGCCTGCAGGGGGAAGGCTTCATGAGTGGTGATCAGGACTGCAGGTGTCTCTCTGTCTCTCTCCCTCTCTATCTCCCCTTTCCCCTCTCAATGTCTATCTCTATCCAATATTAAAAAAGAAAAAAGAAAAAACCTCTAATATTTTTTAGTAAAATTTTATTCCATTCTATTTTTTAAAGATCTAATTTTCATTTAATTTTATTTATTTTTTCCATCACCCTGTCACCGAAGGTCTCTGTCCCCACCTCCACAGATCACCCCTCTAGTTCTCCCACAGTCGTGGAAATAGGTTGACATTTTGCTTTTTTCACATTGTAAACTCAGTTCTCTGTATTCCGCACATGAGTGAAGCCGTTCTGTAGCTGTCCTTCCCCTCCTGACTGGCTTCACTGGGCATCACCTCCTCAGGTTCCATCTACCTTGTCCCAAAGGACACAACCTCATCCCTTTTTACTGCCGCATAATACTCAGAACTTGTAAATTCAGTTAGTCCTGATGATGTGTTCCATCTCAGTTAAGTAGCTGTTAGCTGACAGATTGTAAAGGTATGTGTTGTGATCCTATACAGTTTTTAAAATTTATTTATTTTCCCTTTTGTTGCCCTTGTTTAACGTTGTGGTTATTGATGTCATTGTTGTTGGATAAGACAGAGAGAAATGGAGAGAGGAGGGGAAGACAGAAAAGAGGAGAGAAAGACAGACACCTGCAGACCTGCTTCACTGCCTGTGAAGTGACTCCCCTGCAGG
>NC_080172.1:118332223-118387223 GCF_950295315.1 Erinaceus europaeus
TAAGCACACGTATCATATGTGCGAGGACCCGGGTTCGAGCCCCCGCTCCCCACCTGCAGGGGGGAAGCTTCATGCAGGTCTGCAGATGTCTCTCTTTTTTCCCCCTCTGTATCTCCCCTCCTCTCTCAATCTCTCTCTTTCCTGTCAAATAAAAATGGAAAGGAAAAAAATGGCTGCTGGGAGCAGTGGATTCATAGTGTACGCACCAAGCCTCAGTGATAACCCTGGTGGTAAGAGAGAAATAAAGAGGGAGCCGGGCGGTGGCGCAGCGGGTTAAGTGCAGGTGGCGCAAAGCGTAAGGACCGGCTTAAGGATCCCGGTTCGAGCCCCCGGCTCCCCACCTGCAGGGGAGTCACTTCACAGGCGGTGAAGCAGGTCTGCAGGTGTCTGTCTTTCTCTCCCCCTCTCTGTCTTCCCCTCCTCTCTCCATTTCTCTCTGTCCTATCCAACAACGAACAACATCAATGACAACAACAATAACCACAACAATAAAACAAGGGCAACAAAAGGGAAAATAAATACATATTTAAAAAAAGTTAAAAAAAAAAGAAAGGAAGGGAGGGAGGAAGGAAGGAAGGGAGAAAGAAATGTTAGGTCAAAGTCAGAGTTCAGTGCAGGCCTGAACCTAGCCTACTGGACTTAGGCCGCTCTAGGTTTGGACATCACGGAGACTGCGGGGGGCGGGGGCGGCTCAGGCTGAGACCCTGTCTCTCTCGCTTCTGGGTATGGTAGTGTCAGGCTCAGCCCGGGCTCAGGAGTGGGGGGCCCGGCTTGGCTGAGCGCTGGTTTCAGGGCTCCGTCTGGAGCCAGGGTCCAGGCTGAGTCTGGAGTTGAGGTCAGTCCTCGTCAAGGGCTCTGGCTTGGAGCTCAGTGAAGGGCCAGGACTCTGTTATTGGTGGGATCAGGACTCGGCCTAGAGCTAGAACGGGAGTCCTGTGTGCCTGTGGTCAGGGTCAGACTGAGTCACCTCGCTGGTGCACGTGGGTTTCCTTCCTGTAGGTGCCCAGGGCTCCATACCCTGGCGGAGCCCGCTGACGGCAGACGTCTGGCCAGCAGGCACGGCAGAAAGGCCTTAAAAGCCAGCCTGACTCTAGGCGTGCTGCTGGGTACGTTCTTGGTCACCTGTGGCCCTTCTTCGTGGCTAACATTGCCCAGGTAATGCCAAGAGCGTGGGCAGGTGAGTCCCAGCTGTGCAGGGCAGGGGCCCAAACGCCACCGCGGTCCAGACACGGGGGAAGAGGGCCGGCTCCCTCTCACGGGCCAAGGCTGGCGTGTGCCTGTCCCATTTCCATCAGGTGGGGTGGTCTGTGTCACAGCTTGGAGACCGGGAATGACACCCACTTCCCCCCAGGCTGTGTGTGACTGCGTCTCCCAGGCCTCTTGGATGTCTTCATGTGGCTGGGCTATTGCAACAGCACTTTGAACCCCATCATCTACCTACTCGTGACAGGTCAGCCTGGCCTCTCCATCCCGCACACCTCGCACAGCGGCCCCCAGCCGGGCCTGAGCCTGTAACACGTCCTAGTGCTGCCTCTGCCGCCGGACTCCAACCCCAGCTCCGGCGGCTCCTCCGGCCTGCAGCTCCCAGCCCGGCCACTGCTGCCCGGCCAGACCCCCTGAAACTCCCCGCCGCCTGCCAGGGCCGCCGTTGGCATTTTGAGCATGGACCCTGCTGAGCCAGAGAAGCGTCGTCCGCACACTGATGGGGCCTGGAGCCGGTCAGCAGGAGCCGGACCGGAGGGAACAAAGTCACTCAGGTTGCAGGTCTTGTGGGAGGACCCCGGACTCCGGTGGGGTGCACTGGGTCAACCCCCACTGTCCAGGCCAGGCCTCCCACCTGGAGGAACATTCGCTGGCTCAGGGGTTGCTCCACGATGCGCCATTTTTTGAGCTCAACTCGTGGGTGTGTGTTGGGCGTGACCAGAGGACTCTGGGAATGGGGCAAAGAGCCCCTTGGTTCAGATTAGGAGGAAGATAGTCACCTCTCAGGCTGCAGGGGAGGGCTGGCTGCCTCAGTCTGCAGCCCGGCCTTCACACCCACTGGGCCCAGCCTCTCACCCGCCCACAAAGCCGCTGGCGGGACCATCACACCACACGCTCCTGGGCGTAGGCCCCCTACCCGGAGCCCACACGTCGGCAAGCCTCTGGGGGAGTCATGTGCACCTTACAGAGTGCCGTGTGCTGGCCTAGGTGCCTTGAGCCCTGGGTGCAGGTTACAGAGAAGCCAGCCCAAGATGTAGGTGGTTCCCTAGAAAGACCTGGAAGCCACACAGTCATCCGCTGGACTCTGTCCCTTTCCTTACCAGCTCTCACAGTTGTGGCCTCTATCGGAGCCTCCACTGGGTGTACCTGAGAACCAGGACGACAGGTATGGACTGTCCAGCTCCCAACCGGAGACCGGCGGGTGGTACCTGCACTGGCTATAGGTTGTGCTTAGGGCTGGGGGCAGATGGCACACTGGTTCTGCAAAGAGACCAGCAAGGTTCCCAGGCTCTATCCCCTGCACCACGATAAGCCGGAGCTGAGCAGTGCTCTGGGAAAAAATAACAGAATTATAAACAAACAAACAAACAAAAAAAAACCTGGCTCTTCAGCCCGACCTCTGGCTGTCAGCCAGATATGCTGTATTCTCCCACCAGTCCTGCCCCATCTTCCTCTCCCTCTGTCCCTGCCCCATCTTCCTCTCCCTCTGTTCGCAGCCCCATCTTCCTCTCCCTCTGTCCCTGCCCCATCTTCCTCTCTCTCTGTCCCTGCCCCATCTTCCTCTCCCTCTGTTCCTGCTCCATCTTCCTCTCCCTCTGTCCCTGCTCCATCTCCCTCTGTCCCTGCTCCATCTTCCTCTCCCTCTGTCCCTGCCCCATCTTCCTCTCCCTCTGTCCCTGCTCCATCTTCCTCTCCCTCTGTCCCTGCCCCATCTTCCTCTCCCTCTGTCCCTGCCCCATCTTCCTCTCCCTCTGTCCCTGCCCCATCTTCCTCTCCCTCTGTCCCTGCCCCATCTTCCTCTCCCTCTGTCCCTGCCCCATCTTCCTCTCCCTCTGTCCCTGCCCCATCTTCCTCTCCCTCTGTCCCTGCTCCATCTTCCTCTCCCTCTGTCCCTGCTCCATCTTCCTCTCCCTCTGTCCCTGCCCCATCTTCCTCTCCCTCTGTCCCTGCTCCATCTTCCTCTCCCTCTGTTCCTGCCCCATCTTCCTCTCTCTCTGTCCCTGCCCCATCTTCCTCTCCCTCTGTCCCTGCCCCATCTTCCTCTCCCTCTGTCCCTGCCCCATCTTCCTCTCCCTCTGTCCCTGCCCCATCTTCCTCTCCCTCTGTCCCTGCCCCATCTTCCTCTCCCTCTGTTCCTGCTCCATCTTCCTCTCCCTCTGTCCCTGCTCCATCTCCCTCTGTCCCTGCTCCATCTTCCTCTCCCTCTGTTCCTGCTCCATCTTCCTCTCCCTCTGTCCCTGCCCCATCTTCCTCTCCCTCTGTCCCTGCTCCATCTTCCTCTCCCTCTGTCCCTGCTCCATCTTCCTCTCCCTCTGTCCCTGCTCCATCTTCCTCTCCCTCTGTCCCTGCTCCATCTTCCTCTCCCTCTGTTCCTGCTCCATCTTCCTCTCCCTCTGTTCGCAGCCCCATCTTCCTCTCCCTCTGTTCGCAGCCCCATCTTCCTCTCCCTCTATTCACAGCCCAGACCTCAGTGTCTGACTCGGCCTTCCAATTCCCTGCTCTGATATCGCCTGTTCCAGCTCTCAGGCTGCTCCTGGCTGATGGGTGGTTGGCGGTTTATTGATCAATGGCAGGGGTGCCTCGTTCTTCAGTTTGGGCTTCTTTGGGTAATGGAGGAAAGTAGCTGATGGGGGCAGAATGAGCCCTGTGCCCTCCCCTCTCTCAGAAAATGGCAGCTCTGGGCACAGCTGGAGAAGAGCTGTGTGTCGTGTGGCTGGTGGCCTCTTGGACTCTGCCTTTACCTGCTATAGGCTTTATCTCTCCAGCTCCCCTACACCGAGCGGCACTTGGCACGCTCCTGGTGCTGACCAGACCACTCACCCTGGCTGCCTGGCCACAGGGGGCATGGTGCTTGCTGGGGCTCCCCCTTTGCCCCCAGCCTTGCTGGAGTGAACTCTCAATGAAAATGGGACGAGAATGACTGTGGTGTGGACTGGGTTCACATGAGGGGCCATTCAGGTCGGAGAAGCAGCTGAAGAAATGGGAGAATGGCTTTCACATCAGAGCTCTAAGAACAAGTGATATTTATCTGTCCTGCCAGACGCCAGGCACTGGGGCCTGAACAGCCCACACAGCTTCAGCCCTCTGACAGGTTTTTCCTTTCAGTTCTGGTGATCCTTGCGGGCAGTTCAATTCCTGATGCTCCTGAGTTCGCAGGTCGAGCACCAGAATCTGCCAATGTCTCTCTGGCACTAGCTGTCACTAAGCAGGGTTTCTTGAGTCCTGAGAGCCTCTTTCTCACCCCTCACTCCCTTTTTTTCATTCACTGGCCACGTGTGCCTGCACCCACTTGTGGCTAAGTGAATTAGTTAGAAAAGTCACAACTGGGAGTCGGGCAGTAGAGCAGCTGGCTAAGCACAGGTGGCACAAAGCACAAGGACTGTCATAAGGATCCCAGTTTGAGCCTGCAGCTCCCCACCTACAGGGGAGTCATTTCACAGGTGGTGAAGCAGGTCTGCAGGTGTCTGTCTTTCTCTCCCCCTCTCTTGTCTTCTCCTCCTCTCTCCATTTCTCTCTGTCCTATCCAACAACAACGACATCAATAACAACAATAACTACAACAACAATAAATAAATATAAATAAATATAAAAATTATAAAGTCACAGTAAATATAAAAATTATAAAGTCACAGTTATATATCTTACAAGTTTTCAGGTGATGTTTACTGCTTGAATAGCTGGTCAGGGGTGTGAAGCCACAGCTGCTGATCCTTGCCACTCCTCTGGATGTTGACCATTATTTATCTTACTAGTCCAGCTGTGGGGGGGGGGGGGGGGCTAGCTGACCACAAGGCTTTAGTCCTCAGTCAGGTTCTTCCATTAAATACAGGTGATCTATATGGGCAGTTCAATATTCTGTTGCCCCCAAGTTCATAGGTTAAGCACCCAGAATTCCCCTGCCTTCCTGCCTCTGACTGTGTACCCTACTGCATGGCTACCAAGATGGCACCAGCTCCCCTGAAGAACAGCTTCTTAAGTCCTGAGAATCTCTCCCTCACCCCTTTCTCATCACTCACCTGTGGCTGAGTGAGCTTATTAAGAAATTTCATGAGGGCTGGGTACTGGTGCAGCAGGTTAAGCGCATGTGGCACAAAGCGCAAGGACCGGCATAAGGATCCTGGTTCGAGCCCCCGGCTCCCCACCTGCAGGGGAGTCGCTTCCCAGGCGGTGAAGCAGGTCTGCAGGTGTCTGTCTTTCTCTCCCCCTCTCTGTCTTCCCCTCCTCTCTCCATTTCTCTCTGTCCTATCCAACAACAATGACAGCAATAACAACAACAACAACAACAACAATAAAAAACAGGGGCAACAAAAGAAAAAAAAATAGCCTCCAGGAGTCATGGATTTGTAGTGTAGGCACCAAGTCCCACCGATAAACCTGGAGGCAAGAAATAAAGAAGAGATCTCAGCTGCTGTGGTCTGGGAGGCAGCACAGTGGATGCGATGCTGGACTCTCAAGCATGAGGTCTTGAGTTTGATCCCCAGCAGCACATGTCCTAGGGTGATAGCTAATTCCTTCTCTCTCCTCCTATCCCTCTCACTAACAAAGATTTTTAAAATCCTGGCTGTAAATGGGTGAGTTTTCAGGTTATTTTTCAGTACTTTAGCAAGTTGATCAAGGCATCGACAAGTGACATGAGACTCTGGGGCGAAGAGTCCTGGGTTTGCGTTCACATCATCCCAAATTTGCTTTGGGGCCTCAGCAACGTGCTCTCTCTTCTCGGGGCTCAGTTTGCCATAAGTAATTCCTGAGAGGTTCGGACTAGCAGCAGCTCTGTAAATATCTGTTGAATGAACATTACCACATCCCACCCTCCTAGCACCCCAGGGCCACTCAGCACCAGCATTCAAATACTTTCTGCGTCAATAACCTCAAGGAAGTGAAGGCAGTCTGACAGGCCTGCGCGGGACTCCGCAGCACAAGCCACGTCAGCGCAAAGCAAAGTGATGTTCCCATTTCTCTTTATTATAATCATCACCACCTCCACTCCTGGGGCCGGAAATCCTCCCCCAGGAGAACGTATTCTCACCACCAAGCCCAGTTCCCACTCACTCAGCACCTGCTGATGATCATATCCGGGACTGCAGTGTGTCACCCAGCCTGGGAAGGTGCCGCTGCCTGACCCGTGGCTGTTTGCTCAGTGCCGCTGTCGTGCCGTGTGTGGTCTGTATGCGGGGAGGGGGTGGTGGGCCAGTGGTGCCTGCGTGCTGGTGTTCAGCTCTGGGGTGGGTGGGTGGCAGGTCAGGCAGACGCTGGGTCTGCTGAGGTGGAGGAGGGGGTGGGGGTAGGTGAGATGGGAGCTCTGCCCTCGTGATGGACAGACAGCCAGACCCCAGAGCTGTGATCTGAAGTACAGGAAGCCCATGGCTGGCTTAGAGTCTTGGGGCTCTGATCTGTGCTGACTTCACAGGATTCCCACTGGCTTTGCTGCCCCAGGGAGGGACCTTGTCTCCCTCTGCTGCTCCTCCTCCTCCTTTTAATCGCCACCACTTCACTTTATGAAAGGCGCTGGTGGAAGTCCTCCATATTTTGAGCCTGGTGGAGGAGGCAGGAGGGTGCAGCCTTTAGCAACCTGGGAAGATGGCTCAAGTCCCCTCCTGGGGTCAGTCCTGGGTCTCGCTGGCACAGTCCGGGCAGCCCAGTGGGTTGGTGTCCACTCCATGCTGACAGATCTGAGAGCTTCCAGTGGGGCTGGCAGCAGGAGGAAGGGCGGTCCCGTCAGACTGGCCCAGCTCTGTTGGCACTTGAGTTTGGCTGGGGTTAGTGCGGGTGGCCACTCTGGGGGTGTCTCCAGGTTTAGGGCCCTGGGTTTGCTCATGCTCGTGGGTGGCCTTCTCTGATGAGGAACTGGCTCCTGCCTGGGGAGGTTCCTCTTGGGGAAGGCTGTGAGGGGCTAGCAGGACGCTCTTTTCGTTCCAGCCTGGCTTGGTGTGGATGCCCACAGCCTTTAGGATGATGTCCATCTGCTTGGCATAGTCCAAGTGGCCGCTGACCTGCAGGACAGGAGTGAGTGAGGGCTAGTGGATGGATAGAGCCCAGCTCTCCCAAGGCCCCGCTGGACGGACAGAGCCCAGCTCTCCCAAGGCCCCGCTGGACGGACAGAGCCCAGCTCTCCCAAGGCCCCGCTGGACGGACAGAGCCCAGCTCTCCCAAGGCCCCGCTGGACGGACAGAGCCCAGCTCTCCCAAGGCCCCGCTGGACGGACAGAGCCCAGCTCTCCCAAGGCCCCGCTGGACGGACAGAGCCCAGCTCTCCCAAGGCCCCGCTGGACGGACAGAGCCCAGCTCTCCCAAGGCCCCGCTGGACGGACAGAGCCCAGCTCTCCCAAGGCCCCGCTGGACGGACAGAGCCCAGCACTCCCAAGGCCCCGCTGGACGGACAGAGCCCAGCTCTCCCAAGGCCCCGCTGGACGGACAGAACCCAGCTCTCCCAAGGCCCCGCTGGACGGACAGAACCCAGCTCTCCCAAGGCCCCGCTGGACAGACAGAACCCAGCTCTCCCAAGGCCCCGCTGGATAGACAGAAAACAGCTCTCCCAAGGCCCCACGATAAGCTCCTCTTTCCCTCTGCCTTAGCACTGTGAGTCAACCCGTCACCAAGGCAACTGACTGTCAGTGACTCTCAGGCTGAGTGAGTGGCAGGAGGTGTCCAAGTGGAAGGCAGCTGTGACTGACATACAGATGAAGGGGTCTCCACAAAGCTCTGGGTCCTCTGGGGGCAGGAAAGACTCTCCTATAGAAAGCTGAGTATGGGCACTCTCCTCTCTGCCTGCATCTCTATTTAAAATTTATATTTCCATATATATTATTGATTTAATATTGGTTTACAAAGCCGTAAGCTAACAGGGTACAGCCGCATGCAGCTCCCACCACCAGACCTCTGTGTCTTCATCCTCTCCACTGAAAACGCAGTGGTCTCCCAAGGACACTGATGGGGGTGACACTATCTGTCTATATCTGTGTGTGAATATGTATTTTCCAATTTTTAAAAAAAAATCAGGTCCTGGAACATGATGGCAGAGGAGGACCTACTGGGGGTTGTACTGTTATGTGGGAAACTAAGAAATGTTACACATGGACCAACGACTGTATTTTACTATCAATTGTAAACCATTAATCCCCCCAATAAAGAAAAAAATATGACAGAATACTGTTGGTATGCATGAGACCCCTTCTGTTTCATTTGGTTTAAATCCCCCCTGCTTAACACTATTCTATTTACATAACCACTTCATTCTATTTATATAACCGCTGGCTGTTAACAAGTACCTCCCTCCAGGGCATTGGTTCAATCCCCACTGTTTCATGATATGTTTTTGCTCCACCCCCCATCCTTGTCACACCCTGATCCTCTCCTTGTCACACTCTGATTGTCACCAGTCACTTTTCTCTCCACCCTCTCTATGTCACACCCTGTTTTCACCCTACTTGGCAAGTATATATAAAGACAGCATTGTGAGTTTTAGAGTACTGTACCTTGAGTTCAGCTTAGCTCGTCTTAGATTGTGCTGCGTCCTGCATGAATAAAGAGATACTGCCTACAGCTCAACTATGAGTCCCTGGTCGTCTGTTACCCGCCCGTGCCCGTGAAGCCAGCCTGGCGAAAACAACCTAACCCGTCGAAAACGACAGAATACTTTATTTAAAAAAACAAAATAAAACACCATTCTAAGGTGTTGGACTCTCAAGAATGAGGTCCTGAGTTTAATCCCTGGCATCACAAGTGTCAGAGTGATCTCTCATCAGTCAGCCAACCATTCATCTAAGAAAGGCAGAGAGGGGCCAGGTAGTGGTGTACACAGTACAGGACACGGGTTCAAGCCCTGGTCCCCACCTGCAGGGGGACCAGGTGAAGCAGGGCTGCAAGTGTCTCTCTCTCTCCCCTCTCTCTTCTAAAAAAGTGTTTATTTTAGTCAGAAAAATAGGGAGAGAGAGAAAGAACCAAACATCACTCTGGAACATGTGCAGCTGGGGATTGAACTTGGGACCTCATGCTTGAGAGTTCAATGCTTTGAGGGACCACATGGTGGCGCACCTGGTTAAGTGCTCATATTACAGAGTACAAAGACCCAAGTTCAAGCCCCAGGTCCCCACCTGCAGTGGGTAAGCTACACAAGCAGTGAAGCAGGTGTCTCTCTGTCTCTCTCCCTCTCTATCTCTCCCTCCACTTTTGATTTCTCTCTATCCAATAATAAATAATAAAATAGTATATATATATTATATAAAAGAGAAAGGCAGGAGAGCGCTTGAATCTTGTCTTTAAAAGGTCATTCTCATTGTGCGGAAGAAGACAGTGAAACCCAGGGAAGGTGGTGACACAGGGCAGCTGAAGGGCCCGAAAGTCCCTCGCTGTGTGGAGATGCAGGGCTGAGGCCGGCTGCTCCCCTCAGGCCTGATCCTGAAGGAGCCTCCCGCTCTCCTCAGCCCGTCCTGGGGGCTGGGGTGCCTGTGAGCTCCAAGGGCCAGCACGAGACAACAGTCCTTTCAAGCCAGGAAGGTTTCTATGGAAAAGGAAGCCAGAAACACACGGGGAGGCCCAGGCTGGGGATCTCAGGAAAACACATCTTCATCCCCATTTGAACCACAACTCACAATGTCAATTAAAGGATCTCTCCAGAACAAAAGGACAAATCCCTGTGCTGTTTTTTTATTTTTTTGTCCTTTTTCTCATAACCAGAACTCGCCTAATTCTTCTTCTTTTTTCACAAATGATCAGCGGTTTTCACTGCACACACACACACACACACACACACACACACACACAGGATTTTTTTTTAACTAAACAGACTCAAAACTAACTAAACAGACTCAAACCACCCTGTTCTTCCACTTCCAGGTTGCGTGGTCTGGAAGGGCAGGGTCTGTTCTGCCCCGGCGGCTTCTGGCCCCAGAGCACTCTGGCTCTCAGTTTCAGGGGTCTTATGAAGCCCCCGCCGGGTGACCTGACCTTGGCACCCTCTCACTGACCTGGGGGCCCTTCAGCACTCACTGCCTGGCCCTGAAGACTTGGTACAGTCGCTCCTTTCAGTCTCTGCCCGGGGGGCCCGTCATCCTGGACGCCCCAGTCTGTCTCTCCAGCCCAGAAGGGGACTCTGGAAAAATCTCCGAGGTGTGGGTGTCCTGGTTCTGGCTAAGTTGGCAGACTGGGGCTCCCGGGAGGAGCGGCTTTTGTTGTTGTAGTTATTACTGTTGTTGTTATTGATATTCTCATTAGGACAGAGAGAAATGGAGAGAGGAGGGGAAGACAGAGAGGGGGAGAGAAAGACAGACACCTGCAGACCTGCTTCACCGCCTGTGAAGCTACTCCCCTGCAGGTGGGGAGCCAGGGGCTTGAACTGGGATCCTTGTGCTGGTCCTTGGGCTTTGCGTCACCTATGCTCAACCTGCTGCGCTACCACCGGACTCCCCTGGACTCTGTTTCTAACCCATCATCAGCTAGTGCTGCACCCAGTTTGAAAACCATCAAGGGCTGGGTGTGTAGTAAAAAAAAAAAATCCCGAAATATCGCTCAAAAGTCACCAAAGAACGAGGCCTGAGGCCGCATGGAGGGCAGGGAGCTAGGTTTATTTTACATCAACGGGTTACAGGCTGGGTCCCCCCAGACCTGCACAGGCCTGTCCCCAAACACCCAGCTTTTATCAGTTTCAAACTGGGTGCAGCACAAGCTGATCTGCTTGAAACTAAGTCCATCAAGGTGCTGACCGTCAAGGTGAGAGCAGGCCGGCTGCCATCAGAGCCGCCACCCACCAGGATGCTGGGATACAGATGAGGACGTCTACCAGAAGCCTGAAGATTTATCATTTCAGGTGCTGAGGCAGCCAGCTGCTCAGGCCTGGTAGGACTTGCCCTGAAACCCATCAGTGAGAGAGAACTTAACTCCCTGGCCTCCTGCGGCCTCTGGCAGGAATCTGGTCTGTCCCCAGAAACTTCTGTCCCTCTGCATTTACCCTGAGTGGTCTGTATCAGGACCTTTGCTCAGCCCCGACCAGGAGCCACCGTGGGCAATACCTGGGCTGTTGGTGCTGGGTGGCTGGCGTCTGGAGGGGTGCACGAGAGGCCCCTGCCCACGGGAGGGAGGCAGCTCTGCTCCCAGCATAGGGCAGCCAGGACGGTCCCCGCAGCAGCGGTAGAAAGAGCTGCAACTTCTCCAGCAAGAATTTTCCACGGGAGCACAAGACACACAGGCCATGCTAATTGCTTCTAATTATGGTGGGGAGGGGAGCAGGGCTTTCTGTGTCTCCTAATGGGAAGGAGCTATTGTTAGGCGAGAACCTGGGCTGCCCAGACTGTAAGGAGGGGGAGGCCTCAGGGCACAGAGCTGGGGGCCAGGAGAGGAAGAGTCAAGGCTAAGTGACCACACCAAGCAGGGCTAAGTGATGGGCCGCCACACCCAAGCAGTGCACCAGGGCGCTGACCCTCCGTGAGGCTGAGAGCTTCAATGTTGGCACCCAGGCCACAGTCAGCCGATCAGCAGCAGGGCCTGGATTCCAGATCAGGCCTTGTGGGGGCCGGGCAGTGGCACACGTAGTATGAAGCGCAAGGACCCGACCCACACAAGGATCTGGGTTCAAGCCCCCAGCTCCCCACCTGTAGGGGGTTAGCTTCACAAGTGGCGAGGCAGGTCTGCAGATGTCTGTCTATCTCCCCCTCCTCTCTCAATTTCTCTCTGTCCTGTCAATAAAATGAAAAAAAAAAAAGGCCTCCAGGAGCGTGGACTCCCGGCAGTGAGCCCCAGTGATAACCCTGGAGGCGAAGAAAAAAAGATGAGGCCTGGCTGGCGCCAAAGGCTCTTCTGGTCTCCTCCAGGCTTTTAAAGGGATAGTGTGTGTGTGTGTGTGTGTGTGTGTGTGTGTGTGTGTGTGTGTGTGTGTGTGTGTGTTTTCTAGCATTTTATTGGACAGGGCAGTGAGAAATTAGGGTACTTACACCTTCAACTTCCAGCTGTTCCTTTTCATGTCTGTTTCTTCTTTTCCTCCTCCTTTACTATTTTTAAAAAATATTTGTTTATTCCCTTTTGTTATCCTTGTTGTTTTATTGTTGTAGTCATTGATGTCGTCATTGTTGGATAGGACAGAGAGACATGGAGAGAGGAGGGGAAGACAGAGAGGGTGAGAGAAAGACAGACGCCTGCAGACCTGCCTCACCGCCTGTGAAGCGACTCCCCTGCATGTGGGGAGTCGGGGTCCTTACGCTGTTGTTTTTTTTTTTCCATCAGAGTTATCACTCACAGCTAGCAAAACCCTGCTGCTGCTGCTGGCAATTTTTTCTCTCCTCCAGACAGATGATGACAGACAGAAGGGGGTGGGGGGAATGGGGATACAAACTCTGGTGGTGGGTAGGGTGTGGAATTATACTTGTTATAATTTTGTAAGCCAACACTAAATCCCTAATAAAATTAAAATATAAAAACCAATAAAAGAGCGAGAAGGGGAGACACTGAAGGACCCTTCACTACCCAGGAAGTGTCCCACTGCGGGTGTTCCCACTGGCGACCAGGGGCTCAAACCCCGGCCCACCTGAGCGATGACATGTGCTCTGCCAGAAGAGACACCTGCTGGCCCCAGATTTTCTGAGCTTGTCGCCTTACTCCCAAGGGACCTGATGGCACACGTTCAGGATCTGGGCTTGGAGTCTAATCTGTTTCACAGCCTGCGGCCTGGGGAGCCCTGTGTCTGCCCTGGGGTGCTGCTGGGAGCTCTACACTCACAGAGCAAAGCCAGTCAAGCTGAGAAGGAGCTGACACAGTTCCCGTGACACCGGGGGAGGGGGTAGAAAGAAGTTCATATCTATTCTGGGAAGGCTGTCTCTTCACTCAGTAGCCTTCAATTTCATACGTGGACGAATCTAGAAGCTCCTTTTAATCTCGGTCTGAGATCAGCTGGTCAGGGAAGCCTCAAGCGACCTTGGGTCCTGGGCATGGCTATGGCTGACGGCCTTCAGGGGCAGCAGTCCCTGATACTCTTGGTTCAAAGTCATTATTATTATAATTATTATTTGTGTTAGAATTTCCCTAGGCTCTCCTGAAACGCTCAATTTTTTTTTTCTTCCAGGGTTATTACTGGGGCTCGGTGCCAGCACTACAAATCCACTGCTCCTGGCTGCCACTTTTTTCCTTTCTATTGTATAAGACAGAGAGAAATTGAGAGGGGAAAGGAGAAAAAGAGAAGGGAAGAGAAAGAGAGACACCTGAAGCCTTGCTCACCACATGTGACGCTTCCCCTGCAGGTGGGGAGTTGGGGCTCGAACCTGGATCCTTGTGTGAGCCCTTGTGCTTCATACTATGTGCACGTAACTGGGTGTGCCACCACCCGGCCCCCGGGGTTTCTCTTTTTCATCAACACTGTGACTGAGTGCCGTGGTGTGAAATGACGCCGTCTGAAGACCCTTAAAGACTAGGTTTGACTGCAAATGCACAGGCTCTGTACAGACTCACCTACCAGGTCTGGCCAGTGGGCTCCCGGACTCTGGCTCCATGAATTTTAGAAGATTTACTTACTTACCACACGCACACATGCACTCACACGCAGAACCAGAGCAGCACCCTGACGTGCGCGGTGCTGGGGAGCCGGGCCCCACACATGCTGCCTACAAGTCCTGTGCTCTACAGCTGGGCCACCTTCAGGGTCAGAACCAGAACTTCAGTAAGACAAAAACCCGACAGTCGGGTGGTAGCACAGCAGGTTAATCACACATGGCGCAAAGCCCAAGGGCCGGCGGAAGGATCCCGGTTCGAGCCCCCGGCTCCCCACCTGCAGGGGAGTCGCTTCCCAGGCGGTGAAGCAGGTCTGCAGGTGTCTGTCTTTCTCTCCCCCTCTCTGTCTTCCTCTCCTCTCTCCATTTCTCTCTATCCTATCCAACAACAACAACAACAATAATAACCACAACAATGATAAAACAACAAGGGCAACAAATGGGGGAAAAATGGCCTCCAGGAGCAGTGGATTTGTGGTGCAGGCAGTGAGCCCCAGCAATAACCCTGGAGGCAAAACAGAACAAAAAAACCAGAAGATTCCAAGGTGGGGGTCCTCGGGGCAGCGTCCCTGGCTCTGCATTTCAGCTTCACAGCTGGCAGCAGGCATCTCTGCTGTGACTTGGATGAACCCCCAGCCTGTGAGCCCTGACTGACTGCTCTGGCTACTCCAGAGAAAATGGTGGTGTTCTGGGATGGGGTGGTGGGGAGGGGAGGCAACTGGGTGGAGAAGGACATATATATATTTTTTTCCCCCCAGAGCTCTGCTCAGTTCTGGCTAATGGTGGTGCTGGGGATCGAACCTGGGCCCTCAGAGCCTAAGGTAGGAGTCTTTTGCAGAACCACTGTGCTGTTTCCTCAGTCCATATAATTTTTTAGATAGAGGCACAGAGAGAGAGAGAGAGAGAGAGAGAGAGAGAGAAAGGGAGAGGGAGAGAGAAAGGGAGGGGGAGAGAGAGGGGGAGAGGGAGAGAGAGAGAGAGAGAGACCAGAACCGTGCTCAGCTTTGGCTGATGGTGTTCCTGGGGATTGAACCTGGGACCTTTGCAGCTTTAGGCGTGAAAGCCTTTTTGCAGAACCTACTGGCTCACAGAGTGAGAAGGACAGTAACACAGGGATGAGCGTGTGGGCTGTGGAGGTTCAAATCCAGACTGTGAACGGTTGGAGTGTTTGACTGGGACTTTTCCAGGCTTGGTTCTCAGCCATGCAGAGACAGGAACCCGCCCCAGAGCCATGTGTGAGCACTTGGGGTCACGTGTGAAGGGCCTGGTGACGAAGCCTTGGCCTCCGCTGGCTGCTGGAGACAAGCTACCGTGACCCGAGGCAGCTCTTCAGAGTGTGTTTCTCCAAGGTGCAGTGGGTCAGGCCAGAGCCCCACGGCCCGGGTGGCAGACAGAGCTCATGACCGAGGACAGACACAGGGCTCTGGGATGGGTGGAGGTACTCATGACTGAGGACAGACACAGGGCTCTGGGACAGGCGGAGGTACCCATGACTGAGGACAGACACAGAGCTCCGGGATGGGCAGCCGTACTCACGACCGAGGACAGACACAGGGCTCTGGGACGGGTGGCCGTACTCACGACCGAGGACAGACACAGGGCTCTGGGACGGGCGGCCGTACTCACGACCGAGGACAGACACAGGGCTCTGGGACGGGCGGCGGTACTCACGACCGAGGACAGACACAGGGCTCTGGGACGGGCGGCGGTACTCACGACCGAGGACAGACACAGGGCTCTGGGACGGGCGGCGGTACTCACGACCGAGGACAGACACAGGGCTCTGGGACGGGCGGCCGTACTCACGACTGAGGACAGACACAAGGCTCTGGGACGGGCGGCGGTACTCACGACCGAGGACAGGTCCACGTTCTCCATCCTCCTGTCCTGGAGCAGTACAGGCTGTAGGCCGGCCACGCAGAGCTGCACGGAGGACGTGCGGTACACGAAACTCAGCAGCCAGTCCCCCCTGCGGGCAGAGAAGGGGGCAGCATCAGCCGCAGGGTTCCCAGGACAGGCTGGGCCTGCCTGGGCTTAGGGGAGGCCTGGTGGGAGGCCCCAGTGCCTGCCTTCCCTGGCAGAGGATGATGACCAGAGCAGGTACTGCTGACGGAGCACTGCCCGGGCCCCTCCTCGCTCCCCGAGGGCCTCCTGCCTTGACCCCAGCACCGACAGTGGTGGCTGCCTGGCTCAAGGAGAGGTTCTGACAAGGAAGGAGACTGTATGGAGTGCGCCAACTGTCAATCAGCCTCGCTCAGCAGAGCTGCTCCCGGCTCACAGAGGCTGCGGCTCCTTGGGGTCCCTGGGAGGAGGCAGACAATAAAAGCAGGGGAGACTTGGCCACTGCGCCTGTCTCACAACTCTCTGCCCTTGGCCAGCTTGATGGCCACCCAGCTCTGGAGACACGTCTCCACTTTCTTCTTAAAAAACATTTTATTGGCGGTTGGGCGGTAGCACAGCTGGTTAAGCGCACGTGGGGTGAAGTGCAAAGACTGGAGTAAGGATCCTGGTTTGAATCCCTGGATCCCCACCTGCAGGGGAGTTACTTCACAGGCAGTGAAGCAGGTCTGCAGGTGTCTGTCTTTCTCTCCTCCTCTCTGTCTTCCCCTCCTCTCTCCATTTCTCTCTGTCCTATCCAACAATGATGACATCAACAATAACAACAATAACTACAACAAGGGCAAGAAAAGGGGGAAAAATAAACTCCAGGAGCAGTGGATTTGTGGTGTACGCACCAAGCCCCAGCGATAACCCTGGAGGCAAAAAAAAAGTTTTATTTAGTTATTATTTTTGAAAATTTTATTTATTTGATAGGACAGAAGAAATTTGAGAGGGGGAAGGAAAGATATTGAGAGAGACACTTGCAGCCCTGCTTTACTGCTTGTGAAGCTTCCACCCTGCAGGTGGGGACTGGGGGCTTGAACATAGGTCCTTGTGCACTGTAATGTGTGCGCTCAACCAGGGGCAGCGCCACCTGGCCTGTTTTATTTATTTCAATGAGATGAGACACACACACACACAGAGATATGTCAGGGTACCGCTCAGCTGTCTTATGGCGGTGCTGGGGAATGAACCTGGGATTTCAGCCTCTCAGGCATGAAAGTCATTTGTAGAACCACTGTGTTATCTCTCCAGCCCCTAGGCCTCCACTTCCAAGTGTGCTGTGAACTGCACCCCTGCCCGCCCCTTCACCCCACCATGGAGTGACCGTCGCCCCAGGCCTCCTGCTACTGCTCTATCCCGGTCAGTGAGTGGCAGTCACAGAGGCCAAGGCTGAGGTCCACACACAGTCTCCTCTCTCTGAACAGCCTGTGTCCTCGGGTCACGCCGGCCAGCCAGGAGCATCGCGCTGGGGGCTCCCCACTTCCAGGCTCCGACAGGCCACTGCCCGTCCTCCTCACTGCTCCCTCCGGCCCTCCCCCACTACACCCACTTGGGAACTTTCTGTTATTTATTTGTATTACTGCCACCAGCGTTTCCATTTGACTTGGTGGGAAAGAGAAACTGAGAGGGGCCGGGTGACGGCGCATCACAGTGTGCAGTGGTCTGGGGCACACCCCTCCTCACCTGCAGAGGGAAGCTATAGAAGCGATGAAGCAGGGAGTCGGGCGGTAGTGCAGCGGGTTAAGCGCAGGTGACACAAAGCACAAGGACCGGCGTAAGGATCCCGGTTTGAGCCCCCGGCTCCCCACCTGCAGGGGAGTCGCTTCCCAGGCGGTGAAGCAGGTCTGCAGGTGTCTGTCTTTCTGTCCCCCTCTCTGTCTTCCCCTCCTCTCTCCATGTCTCTCTGTCCTATCCAACAATGACGACATCAGTAACTACAACAATGATAATGACAACAATAAAAGAAAAAAAACAAGGGCAACAAAAGGGAAAATAAATAAATATTAAATTTTTTAAAAGAAATTGATGACGCAGCTGCAGGTATCTCTCTCTTTTTAGACACAGACAGAGAAAAATTGAGGGGGGGAAGGCAGAGAGGGAAAGAGACAGTGACACCTGCAGCCCTGCTTCACCACTTGTGAAGCTTTCCACCTGCAGGTGGGGACGAGGGACTTGAAACCGGTTTCTTGCGCACTGTGATGTGTGCGCTTGACTAGGTGTGACACCACCTGGTCCCCTAGGTCTGTTTGTTGTGAGATTATTATGGTTGTCGTCATTGTTGGATAGGACAGAGAGAAATGGAGAGAGGAGGGGAAGACAGAGAGGGGGATAGAAAGACAGACACCTGCAGACCTGCTTCACCGCCTGTGAAGTGACTCCCGGATCTTTATGCCAATTCTTGCGCTTTGCGCCATGTGTGCTTAACCTGCTGCGCTTCCATCTGACTCCCATAAATCAATACTTAAAAACATTCAGCTTGGGCAGCAATTGCCCCTGGGAGTGGCCCCAAGGCTTGTGGAAGGGTGTGACTCGGTAACCCAAAGGCCTCTAGCCTCTGATGGGCAAGGGCCCTCCCTGCCATCTTTTTCTCCCCATGCGGAACCTGAAGCAGAGACAAGGCATTCCCTGGGGGCTCAGGATGGAAGTCTCTTCCCTGGAAGTTGGGTGGTAGCGCAGCGGGTTAAGCGCACGTGGCGCAAAGCACAAGGACCAGCGTAAGGATCCTGGTTCGAGCCCCCGGCTCCCCACCTGCAGGGGAGTCGCTTCCCAGGCGGTGAAGCAGGTCTGCAGGTGTCTGTCTTTCTCTCCCCCTCTCTGTCTTCCCCTCCTCTCTCCATGTCTCTCTGTCCTATCCAACAACAACATCAATACCAACAACAATAATACTATAACAACAATAAAAAAACAAGGGCAACAAAAAGGAAAATAAATAAATGTAAAAAAAATTTTTAAAAAGTCTCTTCTATAGGAAATCACCACCTGGGGTGGGGGTAGATAGCATAATGTTTATGTAAAGAGACTCTCACACCTGAGGCTCCAAAGACCCAAGTTCAAGTCCTAGCACCACCGAAAGCCAGCGCAGAATAGTGCTCTGGTAAAGAATAATAATAAATAAATAAAGGAGCCGGGCGGTAGCGCAGCGGGTTAAGTGCACGTGGCACAAAGTGTAAGGACCTGTGTAAGGATCCCGGTTCGAGCCCCCGGCTCCCCACCTGCAGGGGAGGTGGTGAAGCAGGTCTGCAGGTGTCTGTCTTTCTCTCCCCCTCTCTGTCTTCCCCTCCTCTCTCCATTTCTCTCTGTCCTATCCAACAACGACATCAACAACAATAACTACAACAACAAAACAAGGGCAACAAAAGGAAACAAATAAATATAAAAAATAGAAAATAAATAGAATGAAAGGAAGTCACAGCCTGAGCTCTGTGTGGCCTTGGAGAGGCCCTGGCTCTCTGTGAGCTGTGATCACCCCAACGACATGCTCACACCAGTCAGCCAGCTTCTGGCAGGCCCACGAAAGCCCACCTAAGTGAGCAGATTTGAAAAGACCTTTATTCGTGTACATGCTGAAGTTACAGATGCATCGAGCTTGGGGTTGCTGGTCTGAAACTCTCCCAGCCCCCAGTCCCTTTATTATTATTATTATTATTATTATTTAGTCTCTTTATTTTTAAGGAGGTTCACAGTCATGAAAAAGCCCTGGCAGCCGAGAGTATGCGGTCAGGCTTAATTTAACCAAGAAACTACAGCTACTGTTTTCCGTTCATTCTTTTCCTCTTCCCCAACCCTTCTCTTCCTCCTCCTTTCTCTCCAGAGAGATGGCCCTGGGTCTCAAAGAATAACTGCAAGCCAGGCTTGTCAGCCTCAGGTTCTCAACAGGACAGGTTTAATGAGATCTTGCTGCGTTCCCACTGCACACTCAATTTTAATGATTTCTCTCTGTCATTTATGAAAAAGTGCCAGGAGTCGTGTGCTGTGTGAATATGACTGGAACAGAAATGCCAACGGCTGCTGCTTACTGGGCACCTGCTCAGTGCCGCCCTTGCCAACAGCACTTCCTCCGTCCAGGCCTCTGCGCAGGAGGGCTGAGTCCCACCATGGAGGGGGGCTGCAGAGAATTACCTGTTTCTTTCCTGCTTCCTTGCTCGTGCTCACCTAAGGTTGTTTTAAAACGCTAATTACTAGCTGGGTGGTGGCACACCTGGTTCAGCACACGTGTTACAGTGCTCAAGGACACAGGTTCAAGTCCCTGGTCCCCACCTGCAGAGGGAAAGCTTCACGAGTGGTGCAGCAAGGCTCTCCTTCTCTCTCCCTCTCTGCCTCCCCCTTCCCTCTTAATGTCTGGCTGTCTCTATCCAGTAAATAAAGCTATTTAAAAAGGTTAATTACCGACAAAGCTGCAAGGACACCCCCCCCCCTTTTCATCTCAATCTCGGCACACATGTGTCTAGTTCAGCAGCATCTAAGGTTCAAATTTTGTGGGACTAGAAAAATGACACATTCAGATACTTGACAGACATTGTCAGCTGTCCTTCCAAAAAGGGCTTGTTATATTCAGCTGTCCTCCGGTGTATGGTGTCTTCATCAGCCGCGAATCCATTCCTGCTTTCCATGTTTGCTGACTTGCTGGCCATACAGCTCTAGCTAACTGGTTTTAATCTACATTCAATTACCTGGTGAGGTTGGGAAATTTTCAAAAGCAGACTGACTATATTTGGTGAGTTTATATGTAGATGTCTTTTGGACACTCCTTATTTTATTTTTTCTTATTGACTCACCTAAGCTCTTTATATATACTAAATTTTTTTGCCATTTAAAAAAAAAAACTTTTCCCCCTTACCGTGTCCTGATTCTGAGAATTCAGCTGAGAACACATGGGCTGGGTGCTAGTCAGGCTTTCTCTACCCAGCTCTTAATCCCCTTCTTTTTTTGCCTCCAGGGTCATCTCTGGGGCTCGGTGCTGGCACTATGAATCCACTGCTCCTAGCGGCCATTTTTTTCTATTTTTATTGGACAGGACAGAGAGAAATGGAAAGAGGAGGGGGAGACAAAGAGGGAGACCTGCTTCACCACTTGTAAAGTGTCCCCTTGCAGGTGGGGAGTCAGGGGCTCGAACCAGGATCCTTGTGCTGGTTCTTGAGCTTAGTACTATGTGTGTTTAGCCGGCCACCATTTGCCCTCCCCTCCATTTTTTATCTTTAGCATTTTAAAAAAATTATTTATTTATTCCATTTTGTTGTCCTTGTTGTTTTATTGTTGTAGTTATTGTTGTTATTATTGATGTTGTCGTTGTTGGCTAGGATAGAGAGAAATGGAGAGAGGAGGGGAAGACAGAGAGGGGAGAGAAAGACAGACACCTGCAGACCTGCTTCACCGCCTGTGAAGCGACTCCCCTGCAGGTGGGGAGCCGGGGGCTTGAATCAGGATCCTTACGCCGGTCCTTGCACTTCGGCCCACGTGCGCTTAACCCGCTGCGCCACCGCCCGACTCCCTTATCTTATGCATTTGACTGCACAGCTGTTGGTGTGGGTAAGACGCCAGCATGATACAGACTTTTCAGATCAGCTTGGCTCAGTTTTGGGTGCCATCTGGGATACTTGGGTTCTGTCAAGGTTTGAGTTTTCTGGCCTCTTCACTTTCCTTCTCTGATTCACAACTTCCTCACTCATAAAGGAGGACTGACAGGATTAGGGGGCTGATGATAGGAGAGGCTGTCATGCCGTCCTGAAGATATCTGTTCTGCTCAGAAACACCTATATGACAGCAGGTGCTTATTCATTTTTATTTTCTCCAGGCTTACTGCTGGGGCTCGGTGCCAGCACTAGGAATCTACTGTTCTTGGTGGCCATTTTCCTTTTTTTTTTCTTTCTTCTTTATTTTTATTGGACAGAACTGAGAGAATTCAGAGGGGAGGGGGAGACAGAGAGGGAGAAAAATAGACACCTGCAGACTTAACTTCACTGCTTGTGAAGCAGCCCCCTCTGCAGGTGGGGATCGAGGACTCGAACCCAGATCCTCGTGCTTGGTAATACGTGTGCTAAACCAAGTGCGCCAGCGCCCGGCCCCAGCAGCCTTCATCTAGCCCAGGTACAGTAGGCTGAGCCATATGAGCATGTGGGCATCACATGACAGAACCACCCGACGGCTCAGAACAGTCTCCTGGCCAAGTGACTGATGTCGGCACGGCTGACACACGTGTAGGAGGAGGTGAGGCCTCAGTCCTCCTCAGTCACTCCACCATCACTTTAGAGAAACAGCCCTTCCTGTGTTTGGGAGCTGTTCTCGGCCCTGATACAGCTTTCCAGCCCTATTCTTAACTCAGGCACCATCTCCACAGACAAGACTTTTAACGCACCTGTATGTCAGCATCAGGCTCAGGCAAAAATGACTAAAGTCATGGGCTCCTTGGAACACATGTCAAATAGACTTCCTAGCTTCCCACACGAAGACCGCTAATTTCTTCTGCTCTATTCCTACCTTTGGGAGTCTGTTTATTGAACAATTTCTCCTGCTTTATATCTTACTGCCTTTCAGTCACCAAGCTGCAGGTGCTACCAGGACGCCAACCTGCCTTCCCTGGGCAGACGACCGCACCAGTGTGTCCTGGAATGTCCCCTCCCCAGAGCTCTGCCCCACTAGGGACAGACAGACACAGGCTGGGGGTGTGAATCCATCTGCCAACACCCATGTCCAGCGGAGAAGCAATGACAGAAGCCAGAACTCCCACCTTCTGCTCCCCATAGAGAATTTGGGTCCAGACTCCCAGAGGGATAAAGAACAGGGAAGCTTCCAATGGAGGGGATGGGACACGGAGCTCTGGTGGTGGGAGCTGTGTGGAATTGTACCTCTGCTACCGCATTTTCTTGTTAATCATTATTAAATCTCTAATAATAAAAAAGAAGTCATTCCCACGTGTGCTCCTCTACTGGTGGTCAGCCTTCCTGTCACCCTGCCCGTCTGCACCCCAGGCCTGGCACGAAGTCTCAGGCACACACAGGAAGTCAGATGTGTCTGTGAGGCCCCTGGTCTGGGGTGAAGGCTCCTCCTGCCACCCTGAAACACATTTCTCAGAAGGAGGAGCCTGCCCCTCTGCCACCGCCTGAAGCCAAGTTCTCAAAGGTCCTCACAGCGGTTCTGGTTTCTCTGAATTCCAGACTTCTGTTCCTAGTTGCCTGGAAAGTTCCCTTGTTTCTCTGGTGAATTTCTTCCCTGTGTGTTCATGGGACCACTTGCCTCCTACCAACAATGCCAGAATCAGATTTTCCCTCTCCCTCTCTCTCTTTCTTTCCTTCCTTCCTTCCTCCCTCCCTCCCTCCTTCCCTTCCCTTCCCTTCCCTTCCCTTCCCTTCCCTTCCCTTCCCTTCCCTTCCCTTCCCTTCCCTTCCCTTCCCTTCCCTTCCCTTCCCTTTCCCTTTCCCTTTCCCTTCCCTTCCCTTTCCCTTCCCTTCCCTTCCCTTCCCTTCCCTTCCCTTCCCTTCCCTTCCCTTCCCTTCCCTTTCCTTTCTTTTTTTTCTTGTTTCTAGGGGCCAGGTGGTTGAGCACACATGTTACAATGTGCAAGAACCTGGGTTTGAGACCCTGGTCCCCACCTGTAGGGGGAAAGCTTTGCAAGTGGTGAAGCAGGGCTGCAGGTGTCTCTCTGTCTCTCCCCCCCATCCTCTCAATTTCTGGCTTCTCCATCCAATAAGTAAATAATTAAAAAAATAAAGTTAATCTCTACACTCCTCCTTTGGCTCTGGATTTAGAATGCCACTTTGTCTGGTGACCTGGTCAGCATCTTGTGCTTTTATGGAAAATAATCCCTGGACACTGTCTTTTTAAAAAATTTTATTTACTTATTTATTTTACCAGGACAGTGCTCAGTTCTGGCTTATGGTGGTGCAGGGGATTAAACCTGGGACTTTGGAGCCTCAAGTCTTGAAAGTCTCTTTGCGTCACCATTTTGCTATCTACCCCCGCCACTAACTGTGTTTCAGTCTTCACAATAATACTTTGGATTTAAGGAAAACAGTCTGGCCTGTTGCCTGTGACTGTATCACACCCCCGTGAGACTGGGGTTTGGTTCCCATGGGGGAAGCCACTTTGATGTGTTGGGTAGTATGCCACCTCCCCCTGGCTTTTGCTTAACCATATGCCTATATAGGGATTTACTGATCCCATTCAAAGCTTTGGTCTATTTACATAAATCACTTTTATATTTACATAAAGCACTCCCTCCAGGGCATTGGTGGTTCAATGATAGGATTCTCGCCTGTTCCGCCCCCTCCTTGTCACACTCTGATTTTCACCAGTCACTTTTCTCTCCACCCTCTCTATATCACATCCTGTTTCCACCCTACTTGGAGAGTATAAAAACAGCTTCTCTTCTGATTAAAGACACTTGGAAATTACTTTCCGGCTCCGAGAGTTCCAGAGTGTATCTCCTGCAAAGTTGGTGCGGCACGAGTTCCTGATCCCTCTCCCACGCAGCAGCCTAGATCGGCTCCAGTTGAGTTCTCTCCAACCCAGAGAGCACTAGCTCAGGAAGAAGTACCCTCAGGCTATCCCGGCATTTATGTCCGCATTACGGAGCCTTCCCTGGTGTGAGAACCTGTTCTCTGCTGTGCTGTGCTCTCTGGTTGGTGCTGACAGTTCACTGAGTGCTCCTCCCTAGGGCCGTGATGATAGTTGGAACATCGCTGGCCATGCACAGAGCACGTCTGTACCAGGTGCAGCCCTAAAAACACCTAGATGGGGGTTGGGCGATAGCGCAGTGGTTAAGCGCACGTGGCGCAAAGCGCAAGGACCGGCATAAGGATCCTGGTTCGAGCCCGTGGCTCCCCACCAAAAGGGGGGCATTGCTTCATGTCAGGCATTAAGCCAGCTCCCTTGAATTCCTGATACTAGGGCCTATTTACATAATCATTGTTTTGCCTGAAAGATCCCCACCCAAATCCATACCTTTGATCTGTCTTCTTTCTACCTCGAGACCTGCCCTACCTGCAGGGTAACATTAATCCCACCTGTTAAAACCTTCGCAACAGTTGCTAAGGGAGTTTCTACCTTAGCCCGCTCTTCCCTTTTCTCCACCCCCTTTCCTAGCCATTTCCTTTTCGGACTTGCCACTTCCGTTTCAAAAGATATAAAGGCGTTGTCTCTGATCAATGAAGATACATTGTGTTCCCACTCCACCACGAGTCCCTGGTCTCCCGTGTTGCTGAGTGAGCAGCAGCCCAGGTTGGCTCTGGTCGAGTTCTCTCCAACCCAGAGAGCATGTGCCCGGAAAGCAACACCCTCACACTAGCCCAGCAGCTTCATAAGCAGTGAAGCAGGTCTGTAGGTGTCTATCTTTTTCTCCCTCTGTCTTCCCCATCTCTTTCCATTTCTCTCTGTCTTATCCAATAATGGTGACACCAATAACAGCAATAATAACCACAACAACAGTAAAACAACAAGGGCAACAAAAGGGGAAAACATAGCCTCCAGGAGCAGTGGATTTGTGGTGGAGGCACTGAGCCCCAGCAATAACCCTGGAGGCAAAAAATAAAAATAAAAATAAACCACCTAGAGCATCATAACCCTGTAAGAATTTCACCATATGGTGGAGAAATGCGGCCGGTACTGGGACCCAGGTCTGTGGGATCCCAGACTGTCCCGGGCTATCACTTCACTGGGGGGGTTACACGGCCGGGACATCTTTCACAAGCTCTGTGTGGTCTCAGTGCGCTTCCTCTTTTCTTCTTTCACAAGCCCCAAACAAAGGATGTAGTCTTTCTTCCTTTCTTTTTTTCTTTTCTTTTTGTTTTTGCTTCCAGGGTTATTGCTGGGGCTCGGTGCCTGCACTATGAATCCACTTCTCCTAGAGGCCATTTTTCCCATTTTGTGGCCCTTGTTATTATTGTTGTTATCGGACAGGACAGAGAGAAATGGAGAGAGGAGGGGAAGACAGAGAGGGGGAGAGAAAGACAGACACCTGCAGACCTGCTTCACCGCCTGTGAAGCGACTCCCCTGCAAGTGGGGAGCTGGGGGCTCGAACCGGGATCCTTACACCGGTCCTTGCGCTTTGCACCACATGCGCTTAACCCGCTGCACTACTGCCCACCCCCAGGATGTAGCCTTTCTAACCCCACAGCCACCAGCTATCACAGGCCTAGACTCTTGCTGGGGGACTGAGGAGGGTTGTCACATGGTCTGACAGCTCCCACACGTGTCAGCTTCCCATCCCCTCAAAAGACAGTGCTGGGCACTTAGCCAAGACACCCCACCCTCGCGGTACTGCCAGATAGTGCACAGATGAGTTCCCTTGTTAGCAAAGGCCCTCCCCAACCTAGACCCTGGTAGTTCTATTATTATTATTATTTCTTGTTATCTCTAGGGCTTCACCCTTCTAGGCTGACTTTTTTTTTTTTAGTAGAGACAGAGAGAGGCCACAGCACTGAAGCTTCCTTCCATGCTGTCTTTGATCTTTCAGTTCTCCACTATCCCTCGTATTGGTCTGATTCTAATTCTGCTTCTAAAAGCCCCTTCTGTTTCATTTGGTTTAATCCCCCCTGCTTAACACTGTATTCTATTTACATAACCACTGTTAACTAAGCTCCGGCATGCCTGCTTGGCATTAGTTTGATCCCACTCAAAGCTGCCGTCTATTTACATAAACCACTGTTAACTAAGCACCACCCTCCCTCCAGGGCATTGGTGGTTCAGTGGTAGAATTCTCGTCTGCTCTGCCCCCTCTCCGTCACACCCTGATTTTCACCAGTCTCTTTTTGCTCCACCCTCTCTACGTCACATCCTGTTTACACCCTATTTGGCAAGTGTATATATAAGGACAGGTTTGTGAGTTTTAGTTTAGTTTAGTTTAGTTTAGCTTAGATGGCTTAGATTGTGCTGCGTTCCACATGAATAACGAGATACTGTGTACAGCTCAGCCATGAGTCTCTGGTCGTCTGTCTCCTGCCCGTGAAGCTAGCCCGGCACCCTTGCTCATGCCACCAGCCTGACCTCTCCTGCTATCTTGCCACCTGGCCTCAGGTCTGACACACAGTCCTCTGTCCCCTGGGGATGAAAGTGTCCTGCAGAAACCCTGGCCTGGGTCTTGCCCCTGTGGGCTCTGGGCAGTACGGTAAGGGATTCTGTGTCCTCCAGGACAGAACATAAATGTTCTCAGCAAGAACCGAGGCTCTGTATGTACTTAGTACGGAAGTGGAGAAAGAGAATTTCCAAGTAAAGAAAGCATTAACTAATCAAACTGTAGGAAGGAACGGAGCCCCAGACGCCAGGGGTCTTTGAGAAAGGCACCCCACCTCCCGAGTCATGTATATTATCTTGACTAGTCAGGAAGCTTCTAAGTCCTGAGGCTAAACTTCCCCAGACACAGCTCTGCAGGAAAAATAACAGTAACCAGGCAACCAGACCCTGAGCGATGGGCCCAGGTCCCAGCCCTTAACCTGCAGCCCCCAAAGAAGCTGGATGGGCCCTTTGCTCAGGGCCCAGGATTCTCAAAGAGCAGGAGCTCTTTCTGTGGCCTGTTCATGTCCACCAAGTTCCTCCTGGTCTACCCCATCGGCCAGCTCTGAGTCTTGAACCCAACACAGTGACTGAAGTCCCCTCCCCCTGGTTTCGGGGTGTGGACAGTACCTGCAGTAGCCGTTGACGATCCTTCCGGACACCACCTTCCGGAAAGGCTCCCAGTGCTCGGCCCCTCCTTCCACAGGGGCCCCCAGCAGGATGGCATCCTCAATGATCCCCTGGCAATCTGGTGAGAGACCCCAGGAAGGGCTGTCAGTGTTCCTGTCCCAGAGAGGTCTGGGAGGGACTCTGTGGCCCTGTTGCTGGAGGGGGACATCCCAGACATGCACGTGCACACACACACACACACACACACACACACACACACACACATATGCAGACACACGCATACATGTAGACACAGGTCCGTCACAGGCACACAGAGGTACACGCACAGGACACACAGTCAGACGCCTTCTGTTTATCCAGTCTCACGTGAGCCTGACCTGGCTCTGAAAGGCACCCATCCCTGTTTTTTAGAATCAAGGAAAACCAAAGACACTGAGCACTGTAACATGTGCTCTCAACCAGGTGCACCACCGCCCAGCCCCCGGGCTCCACTTTCTAGCCACTAGGGTATCCACATCAGTGTTTGAATAAATGGCCATCGGCTAACAAAAGCTTGAGAAGCCCCGCAGCATGAGTGACCTGGGTGCTCCTCTGGCCCAGAGAGGTTTATTTTGCCTCCAGGGCTGTCCCTGGGGCTTGGTGCCTGCACTAGGAACCCACTGCTCCTGGAGACCTTTTTGTCCTCCCCATTTAGTTGCGCTTGTTGTTCCTGTTATTGTTGGATTGGACAGAGAGAAATCAAGAGAGGAGGGGGAGACAGAAAGGGGGAGAGATAGACAGACACCTGCAGACCTGCTTCACCGCTTGCTAAGTGACCCCTCACCTGCAAGTGGGGAGTCGGGGGCTCAGACTGGGATCCTTAAGCACTTAACCCGCTGTGCTACCGCTCGGCCCTCTGGCTCAGATATTAAACAACCACTTGGCACGGAACCCTGATTTCACACTTCCTGCTTCCAAGGAGAAGACAGTCAGGCAGAAGGACTGGAAGCTAGCAGTCTGTGCTGAAGGTCAGGGATGCCTCAGACTCTTGTAGATGGAAGGGCTGCCCTGAGGTGCTGGCAGGACTAGGGGAAGACGTTAGTTCAGCTTCTAGCCATGCCCCCTTGGCTCATGAGGCAACCATCTCAGGGGATGGGTGTGCCAAGGGCTCACACACACACACAGAAAGAGAGAGAGAGAGAGAGAGAGAGAGAGAGAGACTAAAGCTGGAACCAGAGTCCAGACGGCAGGTAGAGCTGCCCAGAGTCACCAGGTCCATCCTCTACCGTCTGCAGCAGTGACCCAGGACAGTGGCAGGTGGGTTACTGCATTCACAGTGCCAGTCGGCTGTTGCCCTAGCAGCAGCCCCAGAGCTCAGGAGCTCCCTTTGGGGGCTGACTCTGGGGGGGGGGCTTGGCCTGTCCACGGGACTGGTCACTGGACCGCAGGGATGGCTCTCCAGGCTCCGGTGCTGATGCCGGGCATGCTGGCACCCCGTGTGGTCGGCAGCGGTAACTCGACCTCTCCTGGCCTGCTGCAGGAGCCGCACTAGAATCCTGGAAATCGCCGGACACTGAGGCCAGCAGCTGAACTGCTGTTCATTACACCAGGTCTGCCGCATTGCTTGACGTTGTGGTCTGTTTACATAATCACTGTCTTGCCTGAGACCCGCCCTGCCTGCCGCGTGTTGGTTTAATCTCCACTGGTTAGACGGAAGCTTTCTATGTTCTGTTCGCACTCTTTTTTTTGCTCCGCCCCCTCTCCTAGTCATTTCCTTTCCCCTTGCCACTTCCGGTGAAGAGATGCATCAAAGGTGATGCATCTGATTAATAAACGAGGGCATATTGCGTTCCCACTCAGCCATGAGTTCCTGGTCGTCTCTCTCCTGCCCGCGAGGCTAGCCCGGTATCTTGTGTCTGAACAGGGACGGGCACTGAACTTCATCCAACAGCCAGAGAGCAGCCAAGTCGTCAGGACGGGCGGCTGGCTGCAGATGCCCTGACCTGCCACTGCTTCAGCAGACCCCTCTTCTGACTCAGCCAGTCGCTACACTAGGCATGCTCTTGAATTTGAGCAGAACTGGCGGGGATCGCGTGCCTGCACGATCTCACTCCTCTGGGTTGCCTTTTTTGGGGGGCATGTGGGGAGGCACAGAACTCCCCTCTGCCGTGGCCCTTCCCATGTGGTGCTGGGGCTTCAACTGGGCCACGTACACGGCAAGCCAGGCAGCCTACTTAGTGAACCCCTCTCCTGTTCATAAAAGAACCTACATAAGACTGCATTTTCAGGGATCATTTCATTTTTTTTCTAATATTTTTTCCCTTTTGTTGCCCTTGCTGTTTATTGTTGTAGTTATTATTGTTGTTGTTGATGCCATCGTTGTTAGAAAGGACAAAGAGAAATGGAAAAAGGAGGGGAAGACAGAGGGGGGAGAGAAAGACAGACACCTGCAGACCTGCTTCACCACCTATGAAGCGACTCCCCTGCAGGTGGGGAGCCGGGGGCTTGAACCAGGATCCTTATGCCGGTCCTTGTGTTTTGCACCACCTGCGCTTAACCCGCTGCGCTACCGCCCAACTCCCGCCAGTGGTTTTCACACTCGCCAGTCATCACATTGCCCCTCCCTGTGTAAGTCGCAGCACCAGGACCAAAGGCATTATCACAGCACTGACTCAAGGCTCTAACTGGTGTACAGAAAAAATCCTTCCCCAAATGAGTTAATTATTTTGCCCAATTTCAAACTATTTTTTAACTTAAATTTTAAAAAAACTTATTATCTATATTTACTGGATAGAGACAGTCAGAAATAGGGAGGGAGGAGGGTGACAGAGGGGCAGAGAGACAGAGAGATGCTGGCAACACTGCTTCACCACTTGCAAAGCTTTCCCCCTCCCTACTGGTGGGGACTGGGACTTGAACCTGGGTCCCTGTGCACTCAGCCAGGTAGTGACCACCCATTTTTAAATTTTTAACTACTATTTTTAAGAACTGAGAACACATCCACAAGATTTATAACCCTGGTCACCTGTGGGGTGAACTTGCTAATTTTTTCATGCAATTTCACAATTTTGGGCTGGCTCCTCCCTTCTTTCCTTCCTCCCTCCCTCCCTCCCTCCCTCCCTCCCTCCCTCCCTCCCTCCCTCCCTTCCTTTCCTTCCAGAGAGATAGAGGGCGAGACCACAGTGCCAGAGTTTCCTTCCAAGTGGTGCTGGGGACAAAACCTGGCAAGGTATTACCCTAACTGGTAGGCTGTTTCTTTGACCTTGAATGTGGGTCAACAGTTTTCATCTGTGAACACCAGGCCCCACTTACCTTTCTCCTGAGACATCTCTCGCAGACAGAAGTAGATGACCCTGGCTCCTAGGCTGAAGCCGATCAAACTGACAGGTCGCCGGCCCTAGACGAGAAAGGTCACAGGTGTGTGTGTGGGGGGTGGTAGGGGGTGGGCAGATAAAACATTTCTTTTCTTGTCTTTCTTTCTTTCTTTCTTTCTTTCTTTCTTTCTTTCTTTCTTTCTTTCTTTCTTTCTTTCTTTCTTTTTTCTAAAAATGTTTCTAGCAAAACCTCAGCCCTGACAAGAGAAGCCCTCACCCACTTCGGTGCCTGCCTCACAGGGAAGGAATCATGCAGATGTTATTCACAGCCTTGGAGCTCTGATGAGGAGCCTCAGGGCCCTCACTGCTGCAGGAATGCACCGCCCCATGGACTAGGATGGAACTGGCTTATTCTGAGGCCTGTAGGCAGTCTCTGTCCATGTTAGTACTCTTTCATCTCCTCTCTCTCTCTCTCTCTCTCTCTCTCTCGTTGCCACCAGGGTTTTCACTGGGGCACACCAGTGCCCACACCACAAAGCCACTGTTCTTGGTGGCCATTATTTTTTCCTTTTTAATTTAATTATTTTTTTATTTGACAGGACCAAGAGAAAGTGAGAGAAGAGGGGAGAGAGAGAGAGAGACACCTGCAGACCTGCTTCACCACTCAGGAAGTGTCCCCCCCTGCAGATGGGCAGCAGGGGCTTGAACCTAGAACCTTCTGCATGGTGATCTCTGTGCTTAGCCGGATGCGCCACTACCTACCCCAGTTCTCTTTCGTCCATAACCATTATGCGGCCGCCTCCAGAGCTTCCCCAGGAGGGCCCAGCGTGAGGGTCACAAGCGCTCCTGCCCTTGGGCTCATTCATCTGCTTCCTGGCGAGTGACCGAGTGACCGCAGTGAGGTGGAGCCCTCTGGGAGCTGGGGGGGGGGGAGGCACCGTCACCCACGTGATGAGGAAGGTCAGGGTGACGTGGGAGGGACCGCGGCTCTTTCTCTAGTCAGAGGTGAGGCATGGAAGACTGGCTTAGGCTTTAAGAGCAGGCAGAGGTAGATGTCAAGAGGAACTTTGGCTGGAGAGCTTTGTGAGGGGCCCTTTCTTTCCCTTCCTTCCTTCCTTCCTTCCTTCCTTCCTTCCTTCCTTCCTCTCTTTCTTCCTTCCTTCCTTTCTTTCTTTCTTTCTTTCTTTCTTTCTTTCTTTCTTTCTTTCTTTCTTTCTTTCTCTTCCAGAGTTATCACTGGGGCTCGGTGACAGCATTATGAATCCACTGTTCCTGGAGGCCATTTTTCTACTTTACTGGATAGGACAGAGAGGAATTGAGAGAGGAGGGGGAGGGACAGAGGTAGGGAGAAAGATACCTGCAGACCTGCTTTGCCACTTGTGAAACTCTCCCTCTGCAGGTGGGGACCCGGGGGCTCCAAGCTGAATCCTTGAACAGGTTCTTTTTTTTTAACATTTATTTATTCCTATTCTTTGCCCTTGTTGTCTTATTATCATAGTTCTTATTGTTGTTGTTGTTGATGTTGTTGGATAGGACAGAGAGAAATAGAGAGAGGAGGGAGAGACAGAAAAGGGGAGAGAAAGACAGACACCTGCAGACCTGCTTCACCGCCTGTGAAGCGACTCCCCTGCAGGTGGGGAGCCGGGGGCTCAAACCGGGATCCTTAGGCCGGTTCTTGTGCTTTGTGCCACCTGGGGAGGGGCCCTTTCTACAGTGAAGAACATCCTCCGGGGCACTGGGGTCCCCTGTGGCAGGAGAGGGAGGAGTGGAGGTCACCCTCGTGGTGCCAACCTCCCAGCGGTCTGGGAGGTGGTGCAGTAGATAAAGCATTGGACTCTCAAGTGTGAGGTCCTGAGTTCAGTCCCCAGCAGCACATGTACCAGAGTGATGCCTGGTTCTTTCTCTCTATACTCCTTTCTCTCTCATTAATACATAATTTTTAATTTTTTTATTTACTTTATTATTTTTATTATTTTTTTATTGGATAGAGACAGAGAGAACTTGAGGGGAGGGGAAGATAGAGAGGGAGAGAGACAGAGAGACACCTGCAGTCCTGCTTCACCACTTGTGAAGCTTTCTCCTTGCAGGTGGGGACCAGGGGCTCGAACCTGGGTCCTTGTCCACTGTGATGTGTGCGCTCAAGCATGTGCGCCACCAGCTGGCCCCATAAATACAATTATTTTTAAAGGACCTTCCATTAAATGATGTTCCAGTTCTGCAGGAACTCCGTGGCGGGGCTGCCAGTCATAACCCCACTCCGCCCCACCCCCCTCCCTTTGGTGACAGGAGTCCAGCTTTCTCAGGACCACAGCTCTCTAACGTGAGGCCGTCTCACTCAGCACGCCATCCTGAAGGTCCACCCAGGACGAGGCAGAGGAGATGGCTGTGGGGTCCATCCCGGGTCGCGTCTGGACTCGGCCTGCTGTGCCCACAGAGGCCGGCCCTCCCCCAAGCTCCCTGGCCACCCTCGGGCGCCCTGGTCTCTGGAGCTAACACCCACGTGCACACGCCTGTGTACCTGCTGCCGGGAGAGCAGGATGTGGGCCAGGTGTCTGCCGACCGCTGCCGACCGGTGGAGACACACCCCCCAGGGGTTATCGATGACGGTGGCGACGGTGAGGAGGGAGGCCGGCCAGGTCAGTGCAGTCATGATGCCTGCAGGGGGCAGGGAGGGGTGAGCAATGAAGGCAGTGTGTCTACGTGTGTGAGTGTGTCTGTGTCTCTATGAGCGTGTATGTGTGAGTGAGGGTGAGCGTGTGGGAGTCTGTGTGTGTCTGTATGAGTGTGAGGAAGTGTCTCTGTGTGTGTGTATGTGTGTCTCTCTCTGTGTATTTGTGAGTGTGAGAGTGTCTGTGTGTGTCTGAGTATGTGTCTGTGTGTGTGTCTGAGTGTGTGAGTGTGTGTGTATATGTGAGTGTGTGTGTCTGTGTGAATGTCTATGCATGTCTGAGTGTGTGAGTGTGTGTATATGTGAGTGTGTGTGTCTGTGTGTGTGTCTGAGTGTGTGTGAGAGTGTGTGTATATGTGAGTGTGTGTGTCTGTGTGAATGTCTATGCATGTCTGAGTGTGTGAGTGTGTGTATATGTGAGTGTGTGTGTCTGTGTGTGTGTCTGAGTGTGTGTGTGTGAGAGTGTGTGTATATGTGAGTGTGTGTGTCTGTGTGAATGTCTATGCATGTCTGAGTGTGTGTGTGTGAGAGTGTGTGTATATGGGAGTGTGTGTGTCTGTGTGAATGTCTATGTGTGTCTGAGTGTGTGAGTGTGTGTGAGAGTGTGTGTGTCTGTGTGAATGTCTATGTATGTCTGAGTGTGTGTGTGTGTGAGAGTGTGTGTATATGGGAGTGTGTGTGTCTGTGTGAATGTCTATGTGTGTCTGAGTGTGTGAGTGTGTGTGTCTGTGTGAATGTCTATGTATGTCTGAGTGTGTGAGTCTGTGTGTGAGAGTGTGTGTATATGTGAGTGTGTGTGTCTGTGTGAATGTCTGTGTGTGTCTGAGTGTGTGAGTGTGTGTGAGAGTGTGTGTATATGTGAGTGTGTGTGTCTGTGTGAATGTCTATGTGTGTCTGAGTGTGTGAGTGTGTGTGAGAGTGTGTGTATATGTGAGTGTGTCTGTGTGAATGTCTATGTATGTCTGAGTGTGTGTGTCTGTGTCTCTGTGTGTGTCTGAGTGTGTGAGTGTGTGTGTGAGAGTGTATGTGTGAGTGAGTGTGTCTGTGTGAATGTCTATGTATGTCTGAGTGTGTGAGTGTGTGTATATGTGAGTGTGTGTGTCTGTGTGAATGTCTATGTGTGTCTGAGTGTGTGAGTGTGTGTATATGTGAATGTGTGTGTCTGTGTGAATGTCTATGTGTGTCTGAGTGTGTGAGTGTGTGTATATGTGAGTGTGTGTGTCTGTGTGAATGTCTATGTGTGTCTGAGTGTGTGAGTGTGTGTATATGTGAGTGTGTGTATCTGTGTGAATGTCTATGTATGTCTGAGTGTGTGAGTGTGTGTGTATATGTGAGTGTGTGTGTCTGTGTGAATGTCTATGTATGTCTGTGTGTGAGTGTGTGTGAGAGTGTGTGTATATGTGAGTGTGTGTGTCTGTGTGAATGTCTATGTGTGTCTGAGTGTGTGTATATGTGAGTGTCTGTGTCTGTGTGAATGTCTATGTATGTCTGAGTGTGTGTGTGTGAGAGTGTGTGTATATGTGAGTGTGTGTGTCTGTGTGAATGTCTGTATGTCTGAGTGTGTGAGTGTGTGTGAGAGTGTGTGAATATGTGAGTGTGCGTGTCTGTGTGAATGTCTATGTGTGTCTGAGTGTGTGTGTGTGAGAGTGTGTGTATATGTGAGTGTGTGTCTGTGTGTGTCTATGTATGTCTGAGTGTGTGAGTGTGTGTGTGAGTGTGTGTATGTGTGAGTGTGTGTATATGTGAGTGTGTGTGTCTGTGTGAATGTCTATGTATGTCTGTGTGTCTGAGTGTGTGAGTGTGTGTGTGAGAGTGTGTGTATATGGGAGTGTGTGTGTCTGTGTGAATGTCTATGTGTGTCTGAGTGTGTGTGTGAGAGTGTGTGTATATGTGAGTGTGTGTCTGTGTGTGAGTGTCTATGTATGTCTGAGTGTGTGAGTGTGTGTGTATGTGTGAGTGTGTGTGTGTCTGTGTGAATGTCTATGTGTGTCTGAATGTGTGTGTGAGTGTGTGTATATGTGAGTGTGTGTCTGTGTGTGAGTGTCTATGTATGTCTGAGTGTGTGAGTGTGTGTGTGTATGTGTGTGTGTGTCTGTGTGAATGTCTATGTATGCCTGAGTGTGTGTGTATATGTGTGTTTGTGTATATGTGAGTGTGTATCTGTGTGCGAGTGTCTATGTATGTCTGAGTGTGTGTGTGTGTATATGTGTGTTTGTGTATATGTGAGTGTGTGTGTCTGTGTGAATGTCTATGTGTGTCTGAATGTGTGTGTGTGTGTCTGAGTGTGTATATGTGTGTTTGTGTATATGTGAGTGTGTGTCTGTGTGTGAGTGTCTATGTCTGAGTGTGTGTGTGTATATGTGTGTTTGTGTATATGTGAGTGTGTCTGTGTGTGTGTCTATGTATGTCTGAGTGTGTGAGTATGTGTGTATGTGTGAATGTGTGTGTCTGTGTGAACGTCTATGTGTGTCTGAATGTGTGTGTGAGAGTGTGTGTATATGTGAGTGTGTGTCTGTGTGTGAGTGTCTATGTATGTCTGAGTGTGTGAGTGTGTGTATGTGTGAGTGTGTGTATATGTGAGTGTGTGTATGAATGACTATGTATGTCTGAGTGTGTGTGTGTGTGTATATATGAGTGTGTGTCTGTGTGAATGTCTATGTATGCCTGAGTGTGTGTGTGTATATGTGTGTTTGTGTATATTTGAGTGTGTGTCTGTGTGCAAGTGTCTATGTATGTCTGAGTGTGTGTGTATATGTGTGTTTGTGTATATGTGAGTGTGTGTGCGTCTGTGTGAATGTCTATGTGTGTCTGAATGTGTGTGAGAGTATGTGTATATGTGAGTGTGTGTCTGTGTGTGAGTGTCTATGTCTGAGTGTGAGTGTCTATGTCTGAGTGTGTGTGTGTATATGTGTGTTTGTGTATATGTGAGTGTGTGTGCGTCTGTGTGAATGTCTATGTGTGTCTGAATGTGTGTGAGAGTATGTGTATATGTGAGTGTGTGTGTGTGAGTGTCTATGTCTGAGTGTGTGTGTGTATATGTGTGTTTGTGTATATGTGAGTGTGTGTCTGTGTGTGAGTGTCTATGTATGTCTGAGTGTGTGTGAGAGTGTGAGTATGTGTGTGTGTGTCTGTGTGAATGTCTATGTGTGTCTGAATGTGTGAGAGTGTGTGTATATGTGAGTGTGTGTCTGTGTGTGAGTGTCTATGTATGTCTGAGTGTGTGAGTATGTGTATGTGTGAATGTGTGTATATGTGAGTGTGTGTATGAATGACTATGTATGTCTGAGTGTGTGTGTGTGTATATGTGAGTGTGTGTCTGTGTGAATGTCTATGTATGCCTGAGTGTGTGTCTGAGTGTGTGTGTGTATGTGTGTTTGTGTATATGTGAGTGTGTGTGCGTCTGTGTGAATGTCTATGTGTGTCTGAATGTGTGTGAGAGTATGTGTATATGTGAGTGTGTGTGTGTGTCTATGTCTGAGTGTGTGTGTGTATATGTGTGTTTGTGTATATGTGAGTGTGTGTCTGTGTGTGAGTGTCTATGTATGTCTGAGTGTGTGTGAGAGTGTGAGTATGTGTGAGTGTCTTTGTGTGTGAGTGTGTGTGTGTGTTCCTGCACATGTGTTAGGGTCCATCTAGGTGAGTGGCCCCTGAGTGAAGGCGTGTGGTCTCTAACTCAGCCTCTGTGTTTTCCAGGTATGGACAGAGAACCAGATGACAGGAAAGCAGCTGAAGCCAAGGCCTCTCCGGCCCACTGTCTGGATGCCCCTGCCTGAGCCTCCTAAGCCGGCTCCAGCTCCAGCTCCAGCTCCAGCTCCAGCGTCCACTGGACTCCTCACACTTCACCCATCACTGCACAGCCCCTCCCCGGCCCGGCCCCCACTGCCCCTCGGAGCCTCAAGCCCCACGAGTCCCAGGAGGACGAGAGACAGGGGCCAGAGTTGAGGGGCTCTCCCCCACCCCCAGCAGAGCCACCCAGCCAGCTGGCCCACAGAGCCGCCCCAGACTCCTCTGCTAGGGTGAGTGCGCAGGGCTTCAGGTCACGGAGTTTGGGGTGCCTCGCTGTGGCGGCCCCTAGCTGACAGAGCACATGGGAGAGGGGTCAGGCTCCTCACACACAGAACACAGCCCTGGCGCCCTGGAGTCCTGACAGCTGGGCACCTGCCCTGGCACGCTGGGGGCCCGGGCACGCTCAGCCATGGAGGGCTTACCGGACAACACCGTGTACTTCAGGGCCTCCTGGGCCACCATGTTGATGAGGCCGCTGAGGATGGTCTCCAGGGCGTTGCCCAGCTCCATCAGGTAGCTGGTCTCCCAGGCCAGGCAGTACTGCTCGCGGCTGTGGGCCAGGGCAGCCCAGGGTGCGCTGAAGGTGCCTGGGGGGACGCAGGGAGGGGCTCGCAGCTGTCTGACAGAGGGTGTCCCCACCAAGGAGTCACTCACTCAGGGGGACTCTCACCTCTCAACCCTGGGGGACAAAGCTGCCTCCCTCCCCTCTGTCAGAGATGGAACAGAGCAGATGGAACATCTCTTTCCCCAGACAGAGGCAGAGAAACAGAAATACAGGCAGAGGGAGACCACAGCACCGAGGCCTCCTTCCATGCCGCAGGGGCCGGGCTCAGACCTGGCCGGTGCACACGGCAAAGCAGCACACACCATCCCAACTGAGCTGTGTCACAGTTTTTTGGCGGGGGAGGAGGAGGCGGCATTCAGGGTCATCACTGCTGGGCCCTGGGACCTGCACAACAAATCCACCACACCTGGTAGCCATTTTTTTCCTTCTTTTGTTTTGATAACAGAGAGAAATCAAAAAAGGAAGAGGGGAAATAGGAAAAGAAAGAGAAGTCGATACTTACAGCCCCATTACACTGCCTAGGAAGCCTCCTCCCTGTGAGTGGGGACCGGGGGCTTGAACTTGGCTTCTCAGACATGGGAACGTTTGTGCTCTACTAGATGTGCCAGCGCCTAGCTCAGAGATGGAGCATCGGGACTGGCGGCAGGATTGCACTGCATCAGTTTCTAGATATCTGGGTCAAAGCCACGACCCCACCACAAACCTACCTGCTTATCTGTTAAGTGAGCAAATTAGTATTTATGTCTCTTGACAGAAGCACTGTGAGAATAAAGCAGTCAGGGGCCGGGTGGTGGCACACCTGGTTGAGCACACACGTTACAATGCTCCAGGACCTGGGTTCGAACCCCCGTCCCCACCTGCAGGGGGAAAGCTTTGCAAGTGGTGTAGCTATGTTGCAGGTGTCTCTCTAGGTCCCTCTCTCCTCTCAATTTACGGCTGTCTCTATCCAGTAAATAAAGATAACAAATATTAAAATAATTTCAGATAATGTCCTTTTTCTTAGTAAAAAAGGACAGGACTAAGTGAACCTGCCTAGCCCAGGGCTCAGGTTGGAGCCACAAGACGGTCACCCTTCTGACTGTCAGCTTGTTTGAAAAGGGGTTGGGTTGAAGAAGGTTCAACCAAATTTCCAGACACCATCATGGCTGTGGTGGAACCAAGGCTTTTCCTCTGCTGTCAAGGGAACAGGAAATGGTGACTCACTTCCACCCTGAACTTAATCGGCTGGTGACATTTTCTCTTAGTCACCTCCTCTGCCTGAAACACACACTACACCAGGCTACTGCAGAACTCTGAGGAGGATTCCCTTCCTCCCCAGATAAACTCGACTTCTGAACCAGGCCAAACAGGAGCAAAACAAAGAGAAGGGATTTGCTTTCCACCCTCCCGGTGAGAATCATAAATTCCTTGATGGAAACGTGTCAGGCCTCTTCCTCCCCATCTCTGCCTTCCTAAGTTTTCTTTGATTAATTTATTATTGGATAGAGGCAGAGAGAAATTGAGAGGGGAAGATGAGAGAGAAAGGGAGAGAGACAGAGAGACGCCTGAAGCCCTGCTTCACCACTTGTGAAGCTTTCCCCCTGCAGCTGGGGACTAAGGGCTTGAACCTGGGTCCTTGCTCACTGTAATGTGAGGGCTCAACCAGGTGCACCAATCCTTAACCACCACCTGGCCGCACCATCTCCACCTTTCTGTAACAGGGCACAACGAAAGTAAATCAACAGAAGCCAAAAGGTCTCTGAAATACTTCTAGCAAGAGCCTGGGCGTGCTCTCACTTGCTTCTGCTGCATCACTGAGAAGAGAGAGCAGTGACTGCCACCTTTGCAGTGCAGAGACCAGAGAACCCGGAGCGGTGACTGCCACCTTTGCAGTGCAGAGACCAGAGAACCCGGAGTGGTGACTGCCACCCTTGCAGTGCAGAGACCAGAGAACCCAGAGCAGTGACTGCCACCCTTGCAGTGCAGAGACCAGAGAACCCGGAGCAGTGACTGCCACCCTTGCAGTGCAGAGACCAGAGAACCCGGAGCAGTGACTGCCACCCTTGCAGTGCAGAGACCAGAGAACCTGGAGCGGTGACTGCCACCTTTGCAGTGCAAAGACCAGAGAACCCGGAGCAGTGACTGCCACCCTTGCAGTGCAGAGACCAGAGAACCCGGAGCAGTGACTGCCACCCTTGCAGTGCAGAGACCAGAGAACCCGGAGCGGTGACTGCCACCCTTGCAGTGCAGAGACCAGAGAACCCAGAGCAGTGACTGCCACCCTTGCCCCCACAATGAGCGGTTTGCCATTCCAACTCCAGGCACTTGCCAAAGTGAGCCAGGCAGCGAACGGACCGTCGCGTTTGTCTGCACTGCCACCCTGCTGAGAGCCCCCAACACGGGCACAACCAAACCAGAGGAGCAAAAGGGACTCGTGCTTGTGGAAAGCCAGTTAGAAGCCAGGAGACGCCAAGCATCCCTCGCCTAAGCTGCTCTTTGCACAGATGACGCCACGGAGGCCCAGAGCCGCCAAATAACTTTCTTGAGGCCACAGCATCGACATGTGCTTGAAGTCCTCTGCTATCTTTGACCTGAGGCAAGAGAACTCCCAGCACAGCCCACAGGCTACTGTGAATCTGCTCTCCACACTCTGCCACCTCCTGCCCTCTGGCTGGCACCCCTGCCTGCTTCTCTTGGCGCTTGTGTGCCACGGAGCTGGCTCTTGTGCTGTCCTTCTGCATGGCTTCTCTCCTGCTCCTTCACTTGGAAACTCCCCGCCAGTCTTCTAGCTCAATGGCTGCCTCCTCCCAGAATCTTTCCCTCCTTCCCTCCCCAGAAACACTCTGCCTTCCCTACTCTGCACCCGCGAGGTGTATCTACTTCTTCAGTGGGTCAACTCCTTCTTCAGCTCACATGCTCCATGAGCACGAGGAAGATCTGCCCCCACTGACTGTGCTGCTCTTGGCTTCATGGCTGACTCGGGGCACACAGAGCTCTCTATGAACGTATCTGAACACGTGCACCGGGGGATAGGTGTGTGCATGGGTGGGTGGGTAAGTGAGTAGATGACAGAGATGAATAGATAAGTAGATGGAAGGCAGGATAAATATGTGGATAGATGGGCAGATGGATGGGTGGATGGCTGAATGGACAGATGGCTGGCTGGCTGGATGGACGGCTGGATGGACAGATGGTTGGATGGATGGCTGGCAGATGGATGGATGGGCAGATGGATGGATGGTTGAATGGGCAGATGGCTGGCTGGCTGGCTAGACAGATAGGTGGATGGATGGGTGGATGGCTAGATGGCTGGGTGGCTGGATGGGCAGATGGATGGATGGCTGATGGACAGATGGATGGATGGCTGGATGGCTGGACAGATGGATGGGCAGATAGGTGGCTGGCTGGGTAGATGGAGGGGTAGATGGATGGCTGGATGGACAGATGGCTGGATGGACAGATGGCTGGATGGATGGATGGGCAGATGGATGGCTGGCTGGCTAGATGAATGGGTGGATGGCTGGATGGACAGATGGATGGGCGGATGGCTAGTTGGCTGGCTGGATGATGGCTCCATGGATGGATGGCTAGATGGATGGGTGGATGGACAGATGGCTAGATGGATGGATCGGTGGATGAACAGCTGGACAGATAGCTGACTGGGTGAAAGGAAATGAGTGAATCTGAGATAAAGTCACCTCATTTCCCCCCCCCAAACCTCAGTTTCCTTTTCAGCAAAACAGGGCCCATCCCCTAAAGCCATGCAAGGAAGAGTGTGGGTCAGGATGCAGCAGGCCTAGCTCAGCCAACACCCATTCCAGCCCCCCCCCCCCAGTCCAGCCTCAGTCCTTACGGTATCTGCCGGACGCCAGCCAGCCTGTGATGGCGATAGTGACATGCAGCTGCCTGCCCTCCGTCAGTGGCAGAAACATAAACTCTTCAATGGCACCAACACGCTTCATCATCTTGTATCCTAAAGAGCCAAAGCCAGGGGTGGGTGTGACGGGGCACAGAATGCCAGGCACAGTGGCCAGCTACAAGTGAGGCTACGAGGCCTGGGAAGGCCTTCCACCTCAGAGTGACAGTCAGGGCTGGAGCTCAGAGATCTGGCTGCAACCACTGCTCCATCCTCAATGGACATTAGGGTGTGACACAATATTTTTATTTTAACAATATTTTAAAATATCTTTACTTATTGGACAGAGACAGCCAGAAATGGAGAGGAAGGGGGCTAGAGAGAGAGAGAGAGGGAGAGAGAGACACCTACAGACCTGCTTCACCATTCTCAAAGCTTTCCCCCTGCAGGTGGGGACTGGGAGCTTGAACCAGGGCCCATGCAGACTGTAACGTGTGTGTTCAACCAGATGCGCCGCCACCACCCGACCTTTTCTTTTTTTTTTTTTTTTTCCTCCAGAGTTATCGCTGGGGCTTGGTGCCGACACCACAAATCCACTGCTCCTGGCAGCTATTTTTTTCCATTTTATTGGACAGGACACAGAGAAATTGAGAGGGAGGGGGAGATAGGGAGAGAAAGAGAGACACCTGCAGACAAGCTTCACTGCTCATGAAGTGCTCCTCCTGCAGGTGGGGAGTGGGGGTTCGAGCCCAGGTCCTGGAGTGTCGGGCAGCCCCCCCCCCCTCCATCCTCCACTGCTGACACTATGGTCTATTTACATAATCACTATTTTGCCTGATCTGTCTTCTTTCTACCTTGAGACCCGCCCTGCCTGCAGGGCACATTAATCCCGCCAGTTAAAACCCTAGCAAGCATTGCTACAGAAGCTTTCTACCTTCCCACTCTTTCCTTTTCTCCACCCCCTCTCCCAGCCATTTCCTTTTCCGACTGGCCACTTCCAGTTCTAAATCTATAAAGGCGTTGTCTCTGATCAATAAAGGCATTGCATGGTGTTCTCGCTCCACCACGAGTCCCTGGTCTCTCTCCCGCGTCACTGAGTGAGCAGCAGACCAGATTGGTTCCGGTCGAGTACTCTCCGACCCAGAGAGCACGTGCCCGGGAAGAAACGCCCTCAGGCTAGCTGGGCACTGGAGTGTGCTGATTAATGTGTGTGCTTAGCCAGCCCCTGGAAGTCTTTACCTGGTACAGTGTCTCCAACTCAGTCTTCACCCTGGCCCATGCCAAGCTCCTGGTCCAACACTGTGCGAGGTCTGTTCTAAGTTCCGGTACCCAGTGACCCAAGCCAGGCCCCCCTCGACCCCTAGAGCCACCCCTGGTGACCTTCAGTACCGGGGTCCTTCTAGCTCAAAGTTCCTCAGCACCCAGCACTTCTCTCAGGCCTTACCGGTCAGTCCAGCTCCCGCCACTCCAAACAGTGAGGTCATGACTGCTATGCCAGCGGCCGAGCCCAGAGCAGCTGTCCCGGCACTGCCGATGACTGTCGCGGCCCCGGCAGCAACGAGGGGGGCGGCGAGGCCCCCGGTCAAACCTGCAGGGAGAGCAGGTGGGGGGCAAGGTGCGGGAGTGAACGTGTGGCCTGCAGGCTTCTCCCTGAGCCGTTCAGAGCCTTCCGCGGATGCTTCCAGCAATCCTAGTGATCACACTCATTCCTGATGAAGGGCCCGCTGCGGGATGGGGGTCTCTCCGCCGCACATGTGCCTGTCCTCCCCCAACTCGGCCCCAGCCTGCCGCCACCTTCAGCCCTGGCCCGGACCCAAGTGCCAACAGCTCATACCAATCACCGTCCCGCCTCCGACAGTGGCCAGGCCAATCAGGAGATAACGTTTCCATTTCCTGAGCTTCTCTTTCTTCTTCCGGGAGGACTCAGCTGTCCTGGAGGAGCAGAGGTCATCTTCAGGGTCATTGGGGACCCCTGAGAGACTCCCCTCTTTACCCACGCCTAAACCAGGAGCCATGCTGGGAGCTACCATGCAGCGCAAGGCACCAGTCTCCCTGGGCCGGAACACACTCTAGAACCCACCAGGGCAAGGCACCAGTCTCCCTGGGCCGGAAGACACTCTAGAACCCACCAGGGCAAGGCACCAGTCTCCCTGGGCCGGAAGACACTCTAGAACCCAGCGGGGCAAGGCACCGGTTTCCCTGGGCCAGAAGACACTCTAGAACCCAGCGGGGCAAGGCACCGGTCTCCCTGGGCCAGAAGACACTCTAGAACCCAGCGGGGCAAGGCACCGGTCTCCCTGGGCCGGAAGACACTCTAGAACCCAGCGGGGCAAGGCACCGGTCTCCCTGGGCCGGAACACATTCTAGCACCCAGCTGGACAAGTCGGTGTAGGACAAGTGCCACTTACCGTCAGATCCATCCTAACTGGCTTGCAGTTTGAGTAATGAAAAGACAAAAGAATAAATATAATAGCAAAAGCATCACTCACACACACAAATGAACAGGGGCTCAGAACAAGTACTGCCAGAATCACAGACACCATCATCTTCCAGTCTCCAACCCCTATGTCATCTACCCAGCCCCCTACAGGACAAATGACAAGCAGTTTCCTTTGGGGAAAAAAAAACACCTTTTGGAGACAATATTTTAAAGAACAAGTCATTATTAGAAATGTATTAACAATTTGAGCCCACCGTTAAGATTCAGTCTGATTACCAATTTGAAGTCTTAAGTACGTAGATTGAAGGAACATGTACTCAGACTATGGTCTATGCATCAAAAAGTTTGAAACATTCAAACCATTTCCCCCTCTCAAATTAATTAAATAGTCATTTGTGAGACTGTAAGTTAATAGGAGTGTATATTAACACCATCCCACCACCAAAGGACTGTGTCCCACCCCTCCCCCCCCCCCCCCCCAGTGAAGCTGAATATCTACCTTCACCCTCCACCCAGATTTTTACTTTGGTGCCTGACTCCAAACTTAGTCAGATTCTGCTTTGAATTTCCCTTTCTGTTCTTCTTTCTCAACTTCTGTATATCATCCCATAGTCTACTTTGTCTTTCTAACTTAGCTCACTTAACATAACTCCTTTTAGCTCCATCCACAATGGGTCAGAGAAGGTGGGTTCATTGTTCTTAATAGCTGAGTAGCATTCCATTGTGTATATATACCACAGCTTTCTCAGCCACTCATGTTGTTGGGCACCTGGGTTGCTTCCAGGTTTTAGCTATTACGAATTGTGCTGCTATGAACATAGGTGGACACACATCTTTTTGGTTGGGTGTTATGGAGTCCTTGGGGTATATCCCCAGGAGAGGGATTACTGGGTCATGTGGAAGGTCCATGTCTAGCCTTGTGAGAGTTCTCCAGACTGCTCTCCACAGAGGCTGGACCAGTTTGCATTCCCACCAGAAGCGCAGGAGTGTTCCTCTGTCCCCACAGCCTCTCCAGCATTTGTTGCTGCTGTCCTTTTTGATGTATGCCATTCTCACAGGGGTGAGGTGGTATCTCAGTGTTGTCTTTGTTTGCATTTCTCTGACAATCTGGAGCAAATTTTCATGTTTGTTAGCCTTTTGGATCTCTTCTGTAGTAAATATTCTGTTCAGATCCTCTGCCCATTTTTGGATGGGATCATTTGCTTTTTTTTTTTTTTTTTTTTTGCCAAGTTTGGTGAGCTCTTTATAGATTTTAATTAGCGCAGCCTGGAATGTTCCTAGCTGTGACCACAGAATGCAAGCTCAGGGATGCAGAGCTTACACAGGCTCCTGTGCTGAACAGGGCCCCAGATCAAACCGGTGGGGTTTACAGGTAACAATATTTATACACTTTCCCCATATTTGGGAGCTATTCTTCCTTGATCCAGCTTTCTAGTCCTTTTTCCCTTGGAAACAGAGTTGGCAGTCAGCTGAGGTAAAGAACAAACACCTCATCACAGACCCCTGCAAGCGTCAACCCGGCTTTGACCTGGCACGTTATGATTGGGCCCTCCTCAATCGCTATCGAACAGGCCATGGCCGGTGCGCCGCTATGTTCCATCGCTGGGGAGCCAGAGACAACCCGAACTGCCCCTGCGGCTCCAGACAGACTATGATCCACATAGTCAGCAACTGCCACCTCTCCAGATTCAAAGGAGGTCTCGAAACTTGACATCAGGCTCAACCTGACGCTGTGGACTGGCTACGGAAGAAGGGCAAACGCTAGAAGAAGAAGTCCTTTTTCCAACTATGAAACCATCTCTTCAGACATATTAGATGCCAGGCACAGGCAAAAACTAAGTGACAAAAACTAAGTCACGGGCCCTCTGGAATATACCTAAAACAGACCTACCAGCTTTCTCCAAAATGGAGACCCAATCTTCATCTGCAATGTTCTTGCCTTTAGGTTAATGATTAGTCAACAATGTGTTCTGCTTTATATTGTAACTCTTTTTTAGCCACCAGGTTCCAGATGCTAGCATGATGCCAACCTGACTTCCCTGGGCAGACAACCCCACCAATGTGTCCTGGAACCCCACCTCCCCAGAGCCCTGCCCCACTAGGGAAAGAGAGAGGCAAGCTGGGAGTATGGACCCACCTGTCAACAGCCATGTTCAGCGGGGAAGCAATTACAGAAGCCAGACCTCCCACCTTCTGCATCCCACAATGACCCTGGGTCCATGCTCCCAGAGGGACAGAGAATGGAAAAGCTATCAGGGGAGGGGATGGGATACGGAGTTCTGGGGGTGAGCACTGTGTGGAAATGTACCCCTCTTATCCTATAGTCTTTTCAGTATTTCCATTTTATAAAAAAATAAAACATTTCAAAGGCAACTAGAGAAATGTCTGCACTGGAGAGACTGGCCTCGGGGTCAGAACTGAAATATCGGTTACTGAAATGCAAGTCTTCTTCTGCTGCCTCTTGAACTGAACTTGAAGAACAGACGCTGAGTGACAGAAGCCAGAAGGAGGAATACTGAGGCTTTCCTCAGGTGGGAGTCAGAGGGCAGCAGGGAGGAGCTCACACTAGCTGTGACCTGCAGTTCCAGAGGGAAGAGGCAGGCGGCCTGGAGGCACTGGGGCCTCAACAGGGTGGCAGAGGGTGCCGGCGGTGGCTGCAGGGCGCAGACTTGTCACGGGAAGGAGAAGAGACTGTACGTACAGTGGGGTGATCTCACTCAGAGACAGAAGCTGAGAAACACGAGCAGGAAGGAAGACGCGCAGTGCAGTGCCTGGTCGAGGACTCTGGGGTGGGGGAAGGCCTCAGGTCCCGGGACAGGATGGCAGAGGAGGGCCTGGTGGGGGCTGAACCGTCATGTGGAAAACTGGGAAATGTCACGCATGTCCAGACTACTGTATTTTACTGTTTGACTGTAAACCAATAGCCCCCCATAGAGAAATTTTTTAAAAAGAGATATCTTTAAAAGTTCAAAAACTAGTTAAAGGGGGACACAGAATGAGTTGGGGTTGGGTGAAATTTCCTTCTTTTCTTTTCTTTCCCCAGAGGGGTGAACCACTGGCATCTGGTGGGAATGGGGTTTGAACCTGAAGCTCTGTCTGCCCCAGAGCCCATGTGCAGAGCCACTACACCAGGTCAGCACTCTGCGGGTGAATTTTCTTTACAGGCTACAGGGTGGCAGAAAAGGAGACAGACAGACAGACAGAAGGAAAGACTGCTGCCACACTGCTCCACCGCCCGCGAAGCTCCCCTGCCCTGCAGCTGGGCGGCAAAGGCTTGAAGCCAGGCCTTCAGACACGGTGATGCGTGAGCTCCACGGGCACCATGGCTGCCCCCAGGCCCCAGGAGGTCAGCGGTGAGTACTCAGGGGCCACCACCCAGCGGCTTTCCAGTGAGACACTGCGGGCCCTGGGAGCAGGACGGGAGACTGAGGGCAGGTGGCTCGGTGAGGTCACTGGCAGCACGGACTCTGAGCTCAGCTGGAATCTGGGCAACTCAGTGCAGAGTGACGGCAGCAGAGGACGGTGAGGGCAAAGGGAGACGGTTAATATTTACAGAGACGGCCCTGCTGCCTTGCTGCCCTGCCCTGGGGCTTAGCTCCCTGTCAGGAGCAGCTTTCTGAGTGTTTCTGTGGCACAAACAAGTGTGTCTGCGGCTGATGGTGGTGCAGGGGACTGAACCTGGGACTGCAGAGCCTCAGGCATGAGTCTCTGTGCATAACCATTATGCTAACTACATCCCCCCCACCCCCCGCCCAGATGGGGTAGAGTGGTGACCTGGGCCCTGCCTCCTTCACAGCCTCGCTCTTACCTGCCACTTGAACCCTCCAGAAATACTGAACCACCTGTAGGCAGAGAGCCTGTGCCTCAGGGCCGGTGTTCCAGCTGGCCTTGACTACTTTACTCATCTTTCTGAAGTCACCTCCTCCAGGAAGCCAGGAAGCCTACCTGAGCTCCAAGGCTCCCTAAATTCCTTCTGGGCACCACTGGGCTCTGTTTCAGAGCCTGGACTTTGGGGGACACTTATTTTCAAAGAGGGGGGCTTTGGGCCTACTACACTAGCATCCTGGGGGTGAAGGCGGGTTCACGGTCAGACGCACAGCTTCCTGAGAAGCTCTGGCTGTGAGGATGGAAACATTCCTATGATGACCCCTCCCCAGGAGTCTGCTGTCCATCAGCTTAGACAGTCTTAGGTCAGTGAGGGGTCTAGACCTTTCAGGACTTCTTCCTTCTTCTGTAAAAGTTTTTTAATTGGGGGGTGGTGGCAGTGGCAGTGGCGGTAGCACAGTGGGTTAAGCACACATGGCACAAAACGCAAGGATCGGCATAAAGATCTCAGTTTGAGCCCTCGGCTCCCCACCTGCAGGGGAGTCGCTTCATAGGTGGTGAAGCAGGTCTGCAGGTGTCTGTCTTACTCTCTCCCTCTCTGTCTTCCCCTCCTCTCTCCATTTCTCTCTGTTTTATCCAACAACATCATCAATAACAACAACAATTCAACAACAATAAAAAACAAGAACAACAAAAGGGAAAATGAATAAATAAATAAATAAATAAACAAAAAAAATAAGGCCAGGCCAGGCCAGGGGTAGATAGCATAATGGTTCTGCAAAGAGACTCTCATGCCTGAGGCTCCAAAGTCCCAGGTTCAGTCCCCCATATAAGCCAGAGCTGAGTAGTGCTCTGGCTAAAAAAAAAATATATATATATATATAATATTATTTTACTTTAATATATTGTTTATATACAACATATATATTCATTCATTTTTATTATATATAATGTATTGCATAGCACATAATATAGACTATAGACATATATTTATATAGAGAGAATAAGGCCAAACTCTGGGGCTGATACCCTTGACTATTCTTAGCACCCTCTACTTCCAGACAGTTCCTGGCAACAACACCTGTGCATCTATGATTCCAAACATGTCACTGTTTGCTGAGCCTGTAGAGGAGAGAGCACATGGTCTAAGCAGAATAAAGTCACCAACGAGTATCCAGTTCTTGAAGATGTTTTTCTAAGTATGCGAATGCCCTAAGAGATGCATAGTAGACTCCAGTTTCCAGATGCTACTTTGTCTTGTTACCTGAATAGTTGAATCTGCTCAAGGCAGAAAGAGTGTCACGTTTTCCCAGAGCTGTTCAGCCAAGAAGCCTCTCGTGTTCACCTGAACTGCCTGCTGGTCTCGCTCGGCATCGAGTGGCCTTAGTGACCATCTCGTACCTGGAATGAGCGTAGCCCCCTGAGCAGCGCGAGTGACCATGATGCTCTGCTTGGGCAGCTACTCATCTGCCTGGACGGACGTGCACCTCAAGCCCGAGGAGCGCTGCTCACTCTGTCACGTCCTCACTGCCTGCCGTCTGGAAACGAGGGCTCAGAGCTGATCTGACTACCACCGACTCTGCCCCCGGCGAGATGCCACAGCTGTGCCAGACCTCACTGGCCACCTGCAAGTCCGGGGGTGTTGGCAGTGACTTGAGTCAGTGTTCCATGGGGGCTCACCAGAGGGAGGCCAGACCCAGTCTCAGATGGGGGTCAGCAACCAGGCTGCCCACGGACCCCCCAGGCAACATCTCGCCTGCTGCCATCTTACTGCCCACGAAGAATACTTCCTACCCGTGGCAACCTCACCACCACCCTCCTCTTTTTACTTTCCTTTTCCTGTTGATGGGGAGGGAGGATGTAAGTTTAAGAGGTCTAGAGATACTTTCCTAATAAGAGCTAGATAAGTCCCAGAAAAAACATTGTCTTTGTGTGTGTGTGGGGCACTGGTCCCCCTTTTTCTGCTTCAAAACTTTGTGACTGATAATGAGATTTCATTATTTTTAAAATAAGAACGTAATCTCGCAATAACTCCTGACTGCTTGTTTAATAATGTAGTGAGTACTCTTGGTAGGATACTCAAAAGAGAAGATAAAGAAGCAGTGAAAAGTGAACATCAAGCTTTTTTCTCTTGAGTAGCTACCAAGCCTGCCCTCCCCTGAGCCAATACCTTTCACAGCCTTTCATATTTTCAGAGTAATATAATGATTTTACAAGGTTCCTTCCTTCCTTCCTTCCTTCCTTCCTTCCTTCCTTCCTTCCTTGCTTCCTTTCTTTTCACTAGTGATTTAATAATAATTAACAAGATTGTAAGATCACAGGGGTACACTTCCGCACAGTTCCCACCACCAGAGTTACGTGTCCCATCCCCTCCATTGGAAGCTTCCCTGTTCTTTACCCCTCGAGGAGTGTGGGCCCGAATCCCGCATGGGGAGCACAAGTGCACCATTCACCTGTGACCGTGGTGGCAGGGACTGAGCCTGCTTGGGACCTGTGGGGAGCCACATGTGCCCTCCAGGTTGCTACTGGCATGACCACAGCGTCTTTGTTCACAGACGGCCTTGCTTAAAAGTTAAGTTCCTGCTTCTTTACACCTCAGAGTCTTTGTTCACAGACAAGATAAGTTTCTGTCTCCCAATTCCACTTCCCCATGAATCACCCAGGACCTTCCAGATAACAGCTGATCACCATGACAACACACCACTTCAATCAACAGTCCTCAGCTGCTAACTCCCCCCTTACCCCGGCCTTAAAAGCAGCATCTTTGGTGCTAATAAACAGACTTGATCAGAATCTTGACTTGTCTCATTTCTCTCGTGTGTCTTGTCCTCTGTCCTCTCCCTCTTGTCCTTGTCCTCACTCCCTCTCCTAGGTTAACCCACGTTGAAGGTCCCGTGGGATGGGACAAGGACCTGCTCACACCAGTCTTGTGCACCATCACTATCTCCCAGCCTCCACTTTTAATACACATGAAAGCAAACTGTTCACAAAAAAAAAAAAAAAAAGACTGAGCATATGTTCACACGTATCCATAAACTAGGGCAAAAAATATACCTGAAAGCAAAAGTACACAATAGTCTGCAGTGAGTACCCCCCAACACTTCATCTGCACTATTCCAGCCTATAGGTCCATAATTGTTCAACAATTTGTTTGGCTTTGTATGTTAAGTCTCTTTTCAGCCACCAGGTTCTGGATGCCAGCAGGATGCTGACCAGACTTCCCTGGACAGACGACCCCACCAATGTGTCCTGGAGCTCTGCTTCCCCAGAGCCCTGCCCCACTAGGGAAAGAGAGAGACAGGCTGGGAGTATGGATCCACCTGTCAACGCCCATGTTCAGCGGGGAAGCAATTACAGAAGCCAGACCTTCCACCTTCTGCATCCCACAATGACCCTGGGTCCATACTCCCAGAGAGATAAAGAATGGGAAAGCTATCAGGGGAGGGGATGGGATACGGAGTTCTGGTGGTGGGAACTGTGTGGAGTTGTATCCCTCCTATCCTATGGTTTTGTTAATGTCTTCTTTTTAAAATAAATTTTTTAAAAAAGGAAAACATTATCTTTTTAAGGACCATCTTTCTTCATAACTGGGATCTTCAGCTGGTCTGAGGAATGCTAAATTGTGTTTGGTGGTTGAGTCAGATGTCACTACTGCGCAGTGTGCAAGGTGGCAGCTCTCAGGCCCTTAGGGGATTGCTCAGAATACAAACTAGGTGTCCTCTAGTGGGCACTCAGGAGAGGCTGATGTGCTGACGGTGTGAGCGGGATCAGCCTCCCGCAGGGTGTCCGCTAACCGTTACTGACACCTACTAAGGTGCCCGCATGGCCCAAAGCTTCTGACAGTCTCAGTTCGCTGACCCTCTCAGCAAAAATCGACGATGGAGCAGCTACTGGGTCCCACGTGAAACACCGGGGAGAAACACTTGGGGAAGTAACATCACCTGAAAAGTGCGGGGAGGTTGACCGGCTTCGGGCCTCAGTTGGGACCTGAGAACAGAAAGTTGGAACATCATACCCCGCAGCCAAGGATCAGCCTAGGGTGCCGAGTGATAAGCTCACCTTGCAGAAACACAAAACCACAGAGTTAAAAGAAACCGGCGTAGCATTTGATCCTCTGCTCACGTAGGTGAGAAAAGTCATGTTGGTGCTCAGAGAGGGACAGTGACCTGCACAGAGCCACTCAGAGACGTAGTGGGAGATCACATGGAGACCCTGGGTGGCGGCTATGTTTCCTGTGGATGCCAGACCCTTGCAGAACCCACACATGGAAACTGCGAGGTCTCCAAAGTCCCTAAAATTGAATCAGATCTTATGCACACAGAGTATTTTCTGAGGACAGGCCTGTACATAGTAATAGGAGAGTGAGAAAACTACAGCAAGTAACAATGCATGTTAATGTCCTAGCCCTGTTCTCAACTCTGACGCCACCTTCCCAGACACCAGTCCACCTGCACGTTTGCTGTTGGGTTCAGGCAAAATTTACTAAAGTCATGGGCCCGTTGGACTAGACCTTAAATAGACCTCCTAGCTTCTTCCCACACGAAGACCACTAATTTCATCTGCTCTATCCCTACCTTTGGGTTCCTGCTCATTAAACAGTTTGTTCTGCTTTATATCTTACTGCCTTCCAGCCACCAAGTTGCAGATGCTACCATGATACCATCATGACCTCCCTGGGCAGACGCCCTCACTCATGTGTCCTGGAGCCTCCCCTCCCCAGAGCCCTGCCCCACTAGGGACAGACAGACACAGGCTGGGGGTGTGGGTCCACCTGCCAACACCCATGTCCAGCGGAGAAGCAATGACAGAAGCCACCTTCTGCTCCCCATAAAGAATTTGGGTCCCACCTTCTGCTCCCCATAAAGAATTTGGGTCCCTGCTCCCAGAGGGATAAAGAATAAGGCAGTTTCCCACGGAGGGGATGGGACAGGGACTCTGGTGGCGGGAACTGTGTGGAATTGTGCCCCTGTGATCTTACAGTCTTGTCTTCTTCTTCTTCTAGCGTTTGCCCTTCTTCCGTAGCTAGTCAACAGCATCAGGTTGAGCCTGATGTCAAGTTTCGAGACCTCCTTTGAATCTGGAGAGGTGGCAGTCGTTGACTATGTGGGTCATAGTCTGTCTGGAGCCGCAGGGGCAGTTCGGGTCGTCTCTGGCTCCCCAGCGATGGAACATAGCGGCGCACCGGCCTGTTCAATAGCGATTGAGGAGGCCCCAATCATAACGTGCTAGGTCAAAGCCGGGTTGACACTTGCAGGGGTCTGTGATGAGGTGTTTGTTCTTTACTGTTCTTTATAGTCTTGTCAATCATTGTTAAATCACTAATGAAAAGTTAAAAAATAATACGTCTCAATGAGCTGCTGCAAGTTATTCTGCTCAAAGAACATTATCTAGACAAAATAATCCGAGTCCCACAGAACTCCATGAGGAGAGCTCTAGGATAGTCTTGTTAGACAAAATAATCTGAGTCCCGGGAGTCGGGCGGTAGCGCAGAGGGTTAAGCGCACATGGCGCAAAGCACAATGACCAGTAGAAGGATTTCGGTTTGAGCCCCCGGCTCCCCACCTGCAGGGGAATCGCTTCACAGGCGGTGAAGCAGGTCTGCAGGTGTCTGTCTTTCTCTCCCCCCTCTCTGTCTTCCCTCCTCTCTCCATTTCTGTCTGTCCTATCGAACAACAACAACAATAATAACTACAACAATAAAAAACAACAAGGGCAACAAAAGGGAATAAATAATTTAAAAAAAGTCTTTAAAAAAATAATCTGAGTCCCACAGAGCTCTCCAAGGACAGTTTTGTCTTGCTGGTGAGGAAACTGAGGCCCAGAGAAGCCAGGTGACCTGCCCGCAATCACACGGCTGTTAAGGAGCAAAGTTCACCCTGACAGTTCTGTTGGCCTGGCTCCTGACCGGGCAGCATACAGACCCTCTGGGCGGCATGTTTCTTCTAGAGAGTAAGATCTCAAGTAACAGCTGAGAGTGTCCTTTATGTCAAGGCAGAGTAAGATACGAGACCTGTCCTGAGACTCCAGGAGTCTGGGTGGCCTTCCTGATGACAGGGGCTGGCTCAGGCCCAGGTGTCTCTTTGCTGACTCAGGCCTGGGAGCCAGAACCAGGTCTGATTTCAGGTGATTTCACAGGTGGCTTCCTCCTTCCTCCCTGTCCCCACAAGCCCCGGCAGGAGGGCAGCTCCAGTTCTGAATGTGGCTTCAGAGTGAAGTTCCCTGGGCTGCAGTGGTGCAGCCTGGCTGCTCAGTAAAAGCCTTCATGGGAGGGGTGCCGGGGGGGGGGGGGGCACATTGAAGGCAGGGCCCTGAGCCTGGTGCAAGGGTCCTACAGACACGGTGTGACGGAGGCCGACCTGGGACTCTGCGGCTGGATTGTGTAAGGTGTCGGGAGAGGAGCTGAGCTCTGGCCCAGCTGCCGGGATACCTCCCCTCTGCACACTGCTGGCCACACGGATGGGTGCAGGGCCAGGTGCGGGGGGGGAAGGCCTCGAAAGGACCGAGCACTCGCTCCGGGCCAGTCCGAGCCGAGCAGTTTATGACAGCATCAGAATCGTTCCTCACAATCACCCGAGGAGGACGCCAGCCTCCTCAGTTTACAGAAAAGACTACTGTGACTTCAGGGGCCGGGCAGAGGCGCACCTGGTTAAGTGCACATGTTACAGCGCACAAGGACTCGGTTCAAGCCGCCGGTCCCCACCTGTAGGAGGAAAGCTTCACAAATAGTGAAGCAGGGCTGCAGGTGTCTCTCTGTCTCTCTCTTTCTTTCCCTCTCTATATTCCTTCCCTCTCAATTTCTGTCTTATCACATACAATAAAGTTTTTTTTTTTTTAAAAAAAGAATTCTTTGGGGCCGGGTGGTAGCACACCTGGTTGAGCGCACATGTTACAATGTGCAAGACCCGTGTTTGAGACCCCCGGTCCCCATCTGCGAGGGAAAGCTTCCCAAATGGTAAAGCTGTAAGTTGTCTCTCTCTCTCTCTCTCCCTCTCTATTACCCCCTTCCCTCTCAATTTCTGGCTGTGTCTGTCCAATAAATAAATAAAGATAATTAAAAAAAATCTTTGGGGAGTCGGGCGGTGGCACAGCAGGTTAAGCGCACGTGACACAAAGCGCAAGGACCGGCGTAAGGATCCCAGTTTGAGCCCCCGGCTCCCCACCTGCAGGGGAGTTGCTTCACAGGCGGTGAAGCAGGTCTGCAGGTGTCTGTCTTTCTCTCCCCCTCTCTGTCTCTCCCTCCTCTCTCCATGTCTCTCTGTCCTATCCAACAACGACGACATCAATAACAACAACAATGTTAACACAACAAGAGCAACAAAAGGGAAAATAAATAAATAAATATAAAAAAATTAAGATCTAAAAAAAAAATTCTTTGAAGTCAGAGTCCTCGAACAAGGTGTTGCAAGGACCCGAGGTGGGGC
>NC_080172.1:118392223-118402223 GCF_950295315.1 Erinaceus europaeus
CCCTCTTGATTTCTGGCTGTTTCTATCCAATAAATAAAATAAAGATAATAATAATATAATAATAATTAAAAAAAAGAAAATGGAGACAGAATCAGCTCAGGTTTTTTGCCTCAAATTATTATTTTGTGGAGCTGGAGTCTCATATACGTTTCGCTACTCTCAGGCCACATTTTCATCCAGAGAGAAAAAAGCAGAGAGATGGCCCAGCACGGCAGCCTCCCCTGGTTCTGTGGCTTCTTCCCATGGAGCAGCAGGCTTGGAAGCCAGGCTATGCACAGGCAAGACATATGGCCTACCTCGCAGACTGCCTTTCTGCCTCCCCCCTTTTAATAAAGACTTGATTTCGTGAGATAGATGATAGACAGACCGGCAGACAGATGGGCCAGAGCAACACTCTGGCATGTGTGATGCTGGGGGTTGAACTTAAGACCTCAGGATTCCAAGTCTAGAGCGCTACCAGGTAGGTAGACACCTTGTAAGGATTTGTGTGTGTGTTTTAATACTTATGTATTAAGAGAGAGAGAGAGAGGAGAGAGAGAAAGAGAACAGAGGGAGAGGAGGAGAGAGGAGAAAGAGAAAGAAATAGAGAGGGATTGAGAGGGAGAGAGAGAGAGAGAGAGAGAGACAGAGAGAGAGAGAGAAAGGGAGAGGAAGAGACGGAGAGGGAGAGAGAGAGACAGAGCAAGGGGGGAAGCCCGGCATGGCTCTGGCGTGTGCAGTACCGGAGATCAAGCTCCAGGCCTCATGCCTGTGAGCCCAGCGCTTCAGCCAGGGGCCATGTCTGGGGCCACTCACAGGCTGAGGGGACTGAGCTCAGCCACACTGTGCAGGGAACTCCTAGTCGCCCTGGGCCCCGAGTGAACGTCACAGAGTTAAGATTTCCTGTGGGATGCCTGCAACGCGGGGCAGTATCCGACCAAAGTGACAGTGGAGACCACTACTTCAGTTCCTGGAAAACAAGCCAGTTTCTGCAGCGAGAGTTTGGCTTTTCATTACATAGTATTATTATCACTGTTGCCGTCGTTGTTGCTGCTTCTGCCCTATTGCTATTGTTGCTGTGGGCTGGGGGCCCTCACGGGCCCAGCATGGCACCTGGTACCCGGTCTGGGGCCTGGTTCACGCGCCCCGCCGGCCGGCGGCCGCCTGAGGGAGGAGGAACTGCCTACGTGCCGAGCACCCAGCTGCAGCGCCCAGTGCAAGCGGCATCCTGGGTTCCTGGGCCAGGGAGAGCCGCCCTCACAAGGGAGTGCCCTGCCCTCTCAGACGATCCCTGATTGCTGCACCCAGGTGACAACTGGCCTTCGGCAGAGAACCAAGTCTGGGCGTGATGATTAATTGGTGGCAATTGTAATTAGCGGTTAATGCAAGGACTCCCGGGTCCGGGGTTGAGGTGATTAGGCTTGTGACAGACAGACTGACTGCCAGCTTCAGGGTGATTAGCCTCCCGGCTCTCAGTCATGGGGCTCTGCAAAGGGCTGGGCTGGGCTTGGGGCCGAGGTTCCTCTCAGGGCCACCTCACGGGGCTCTTAGCTTTCACTCCTGCCCTGCAGTTTCTTTCCGACCGCAGCCGGGGGGATTCTTTTTATTTATTTGCTTGTTTACTTTTATTAGTGATTTCATATTGATTTATAAAATGACAAGGTAACAGGGGTACAACTCCACGCCGTTCCCACCACCAGAGTTCTGTGTCCCCAGTCCCTCCACTGAAAGCTGCAGCCGTTCCCCCAAGGCTGCCGATAGGGGCTGACTGTCATTCCTACAATTATCTGTCTAGATTTGCTCTTTTTTTTTTAAGGTTCTAACTTCTCTTCCTTCCCAAGTCACACCTACACCTGTCACTACACCCAAATGTCCCTCCCTTTCTCCTCCAGTTCCTGATGGAGCTGGAGTTCAGAGATATCGAGAGATTTTTTTTTTTTTTTTTTTACTAGAATGGAGGCAGAGAAAAAGTGAGAATCAGAGAGAGAGAGAGGAAGAGAGAGACCCACAGACCTGTTTTGCCACTGGTGAAGCACCCTCCCCCCCCCCCCCGCCTTGCAGGTGGGGACCTGGCCAGCACTTTGCCCCAGAGGGATTCTGTAAAGCCAGTAAGTCCAACAGTGCTTTTTTGCCAGCTTAAACTCTGCACTATGCACTTGGAGTAAAACCCATGTTTCTCCCCCTGGTCTGCAAAGCTGTCCATTACTGGACCCTTCCCTGTGGTCCTCGCCCACTTGACTTTCTACCCTGCTTCCTGCACCTGGGTCTGTCCTGACAAGGAGCCACGCTCGTTTCTGCTATGCACTCAGTGTTCTAATTACAAAGTTCCTCCCTGGTCTCCTCAAATGTCACCTGACCCCATCCTCCCAGTCCTAACACAGTTCTCTTCATGGTAGGTTACCGCCGGGCTCTCCCCCACAGGACGCCGCCAGGATCAGAAGCTTGGCTTGGCTTTCCCCGGCGTCCATGACGATGCCCAGTTATTAGCTGGCTCCCAGTGACAATGCCTTGGCATATAAACTGGAGCTGTCTCCCTGGGGTGCTGGCTTCTCTGACAGGCAGCAGAAAGGACTTTCTCTGCTCCCCCCACCTAGCCCAGACTCTCATTCCTGGAGCCTTCGGAGTCCTGCTTCTCCGGGGGCCAGGGAGAGGGTGGGTTCACTGGGTGGGTTCATGTGCCTCCTTTTCTCTCTCTCCCTCCTCCTGCTTGTCTCTCTTTTAACCAGAGCACAATTCGGCTGTGGTTTGTGGTGGTGCTGAGGATCCCCCCCCCCCTCACAGTGGTGAGGTACTGTTACATTTCAGTCTTGGTACCAGCTGGAACTCAGTTCCTCCCTCAAATGTCATCTTCTCTGAGAAGCGCTTCTGGGCCCTCTCTGCTTCCTAATTATTGGCCTCAAGGTACCTTCTCCTTGGCACCGTGCAACACTTGGGTTAAGCTTTCGCCACTTATTTATTCTGTCTCCCTCTCTAGAATGCAAGCTCCAAATTCACTGTATCCCTGACACCTAGGTCTAAAATAAAGCTATTTTATTCATTTATTTTTTAAATTATCTTTATTTATTTATTAGATAGAGACAGCCAGAAATCAAGAGGAAGGGGGGGAATAGGGAAGAACAGAGGGAGAGAGACGCCTGCAGCCCTGCTTCACCACTTGTGAAGCTTTCCCCCTGCAGGTGGGGACCGGGGACTCGAACCTGGGTCCTAGCACATTGTTACGTGTGCTCAACCAGGTGCGCCCCCACCTGGCCCCACAAAGTTGGTGTTTAACCACCTCTGAATGCATGACGATTGGAGTATGTGTAGCAATAAGTGAGTGGAGCTATGGGAGAGGTTCAAGGTAGAGGAGGAGGATTTTGCTGCATGAAATCTGTATCAACCTATGATTAATAATTACATCAAGACTGGACGGTTCTCACTGCCTTCCCTTCAGCCACTAAGTTGCAGATGCTGCCATGACGCCATCCTGACCTCCCTGGGCAGACAACCTCACCCATGTGTCCTGGAACCTCCCCTCCCCAGAGCCCTGCCTCACTAGGGACAGACAGACACAGGCTGGGGGTGTGCGTCCACCTGCCAACACCCATGTCCAGCAGAGAAGCAATGACAGAAGCCAGAACTCCCAACTTCTGCTCCCCATAAAGAATTTGGGTCCAGGCTCCCAGAGTGATAAAGAACAGGGAAGCTTCTGGTGGAGGGGATGAGACTCTGGTGGTGGGAACTGTGTGGGATTGTGCCCGTTATCTTACAATCTTGTTCATCATTATTAAATCACTAATAAAAACATCTTTAAAAAAATACAGGATTCAGGGGGTCGGGCGGTAGTGCAGCAGGTTAAGCGCACATGGCGCAAAGAACCAGGACGGGCATAAGGATCCCGGTTAGAGCCCCCGGCTCCCCACCTGCAGGGGAGTCGCTTCACAGGTGGTGAAGCAGGTCTGCAGGTGTCTGTCTTTCTCTCCCCCTCTCTGTCTTCCCCTCCTCTCTCCACTTCTCTCTGTCCTATCCAGCAACGATGACATCAACAATAACAATAATAACACAACAAGGCTACAACAACAAGGGCAACAAAAGTGGGGGGAAAGGCCTCCAGGAGCATGGTGCAGGCACTGAGACCCAGCAATAACCCTGGAGGCAAAAAAAAAAATACAGGATTCAAAAAGAGGATTTCAACAGAGTCCAGCAGTCAGGTGACAGTATCTGCATCTCACTGTGGCAAAGACCAGCTTCTCGAGACGTTCTGATTCGAGGGTGTGGTAGGCTCCTTGTTTAGTGCCAAGAGCCGGTCAGAAGGCCGTCGCCTTTGTGGGGAAGATTGCTGTGTCTAATGAGGCTCACGTTTGCTGGGCTCCACGGCTTAGAGCTGGTGTCTGTGGAGTCACAGTACAGAGGGCAAACGCCAGGGGTCATTGAAGTCCGTTGGCCACCCATGAAGAGTCCACAATGAGACCCATGGCCTTGTAGGAGAGTTTCAAACTGACTCTGACATGTCACGTATGGTATCTTTTCTTTTTCTTTTTTGCCCCCAGGGTTATTGCTGGGGTTTGATGCCTGCACTATGAATCCACTGCTTCTGCCCTCCTTTTTTCCTTTTCCCCATTGTTGTTGTTGGATAGGACAGAGAGAAATTGAGAGACAAGGGGAAGACAGAGAGGCAGAGAGAAAGACCGATACCTGCAGACCTGCTTCCCCATTTGTGAAGTGACCCTCCTGCAGGTGGGGGGCCGGGGGCTCAGACCTGATCCTGACCTGCTGTGTCACTACCTGGGCCCTGGATTATTTTTCAGTTAGCCTAGACCTACCTTTTTCTTTCTCTTCTCTTCTTTCTCTTCCTTCCTTCCTTCCTTCCTTCCTCTCTCTTTCTTTTTCTCTCTTTCTAATAGAGATTGCTTATTTACTCATTGTGTGAGAGAGAGAAACAGAGACCACAGCACTGCTCAGCTCTGGCACAAGGCAGAGCGGTGGACTGAACCCAGGCCCTGAGACTCACAGGTGTCCATGTTCTGTGCTCTGACAGGTGGAGCTAAGTTGCTGGTTCTCATTCTTTCCCCTTGCAAGAGGGGCTAACAGTGTCTAACTTGGCAGTTATCATTATACATCATTATCTTTGAAGGAAATCAGAAGAAGAGCAATTAGAAAACCTTATAGCGGGGCCGGGCGGTGGTGCACCCGGTTAAGTGCACATAGTACGAAGCTCAAGGACCCTTGTAAGGATCTGGGTTCAAGCCCCCAGTTCCCTACCTCTGTGTGTGGGGGGGATTGTGCTTCACAAGCGGTGAAGCAGGGCAGCAGGTGTCTCTCTTTGTCTCTCCCTCTCTATCCCCTCTCCTCTCTCAATTTCTCTCTCTCTGTCGTATCCAATAAAATGGAAAAAAAAAAAGGCCACTAGGAGCAGTGGATTCATAGTGCCAGCACTGAACCCCAACAATAATTCTGGAGGCAAAAACAAACAAACAAAGAAAGAAAATAAAGAAAAAGCGAGCCCTCTAAAGATTCCGCTACAAGGCCCCTGGTCTCTGTCCCTGGGCTGCTGTGTACCCTCAGGGGCCGCGGGACAACATGTGGGGACCGTCTGGACGCCACAGCCCCAGCGCAGGGAGCTCCACACTGGCATCCAGAGAGCAAGAAGCTGCCGGGGGCGCTGCCCAAAGCCCCCACACCATACAGCAGAGAGTCCCCAAGTCTCAGACGGAGACGCCCAAGTTCACAGCGACCGGCGCAGATTCAGTCTGACCGTCAGCTCTGAAGACTCAGTGTTGCTGGTTTTCCTCTTCGTCACGTGGGCCAGGAGCTCTGTGAGCTGAAACTGATGGGACCACAGAAAAGACCCCACCCTGCTGGAATATGCGAGCCCTTGGAACACATCTCAGATAGACTTCTTAGCTTCTTCCCACACGGGAACCCCTAGTTTCATCTGCTCTATTCCTACCTTTGGGTTCCTGATCATTAAACAATTTGCCTCTCAGCCACCAAGTTGCAGAAGCTGCCATGTCACCATGCTGACCTCCCTGGGCAGACGCCCTCATCCATGTGTCCCAGAACCTCCCCTCCCCAGAGCCCTGCCCCACTAGGGAAAGACAGAGACAGGCTGGGGGTGTGGAGCCACCTGGCAACACCCATGTCCAGTGGAGAAGCAATGACAGAAGCCAGAACTCCCACCTTCTGCTTCCCATAAAGAATTTGGGTGCAGACTCCCAGAGGGATAAAGAACAGGGAAGCTTCCAATGGAGGAGATGGGACAGGGAATTCTGGTGGTGGGAACTGTGTGGGATTGTACCCCTGTTATCTTAAAATTTTGTTAATCATTATTAAATCACTAGTAATTTTTTTTTTTTTTAAATCTGGAATACAAACCAGCTAAAGGTGTCTAGGAGCTGCCAGGAATTTTAACAGGCACTACGATTCTCTCCCACAGCCTTCAAGGGGCTGGGACTCTGCTGACACCTGTTTCTCAGAGTCATGAGCTCAAACTGGGAGCACAGGACCTCTCCTGAGGCCACCTGGTCTGTGGCCATGGTCACGACAGTCCTGGGAAATGAATGTAGGTGGCCGCTCTCTGCACAGGGGTGGCTGGATTGCTCAGCTGCTCTGAGCTGGCGCCCTCAGCCTCAGATGATATGCCGTTGAGCTCTAGCTCACAAGGGCTGGCGAGACGGCTTCGCCAGGCGTGAAACCCAGGTCGGGGGAAGCGTCTGTGGGGCTCTCTGTCTCTGTTCCTGCCTCACTTTCTCTTTTTCTATTTGTTTATTTAATATTGGATAGGAAGGGAAGTTGAGAGAGGAGGAGGAGATAGAGAGGGAGGGAGACAGAGAGACACCTGCAGCCCTGCTTCACCACTTGTGAAACCTCCCCCTGCAGGTGGGGAATGGGGGCTTGAAGTTGGGTCCTTGCGCACTGTAATGTGAGCGCTTAACCAGGTGCGCCACCACCTGGCTCCAGTTCTGTCTCTTTATATCTGATAAAATTCAGTCCAGAGCAGTGAAGCTTTAGTTTTTGTTTTTTTAACTAAATAAAAACAAGGGGGCCGGGTGGTGGTGCACCCAGTGAAGCAAACAGTTCAGGTGGGCTCCCGGGAGTCCCAATCCCCACCCAGCTGAGGAGGAGGCTACGAGAAGGTACGGACACTGAAGCACACCCAGCGGCAAGGCCTCTGCATAGACAAAGAACAGCTCCCACTGCTGCGCTGAGTGGCTCTGGAAATAGAGCGCGTGCACACACACTCACTCACACACACACACACACTCACTCACACTGACACACACTCACACACACACATTCACACACACTCACACACACACTGACACACACACACACTCACTCACACTCACACACACACACACTCACACTCACACTCACACTGACACACACACTGACACACACACTCACACACACACTCACACACACTCACACACACACACTCACACATACTCACACACACACTCACACACTCACACACACACACTCACACACATTCACACTCACACACACACTCACACTCACACACTCACACACACACACTCACACTCACACACTCACACTCACACACACTATCACACTCACACACACACTCACACACACTCACACACACACTCACACACTCACACACACACACTCACACACACTCACTCAAACACACACACACACTCACACACACACTCACACACACACTCACACACACTCACACACACACACTCACACACTCACACTCACTCACACACACACACACACTCACACACACACTCACACTGACACACACACTGACACACACACACTCACTCACACTCACACACACACACACTCACACTCACACACACTCACACTGACACACACACTGACACACACTCACACACACACACTCACACACACACTCACACACACACACTCACACATACTCACACACACACTCACACACTCACACACACTCACACACATTCACACTCACACACACACTCACACTCACACACACTCACACACACACACTCACACACATTCACACTCACACACACACTCACACTCACACACACTCACACACACACTCACACTCACACTCACACACACACTATCACACTCACACACACACTCACACACACACTCACACACTCTCACACACACACTCACACACACACTCACACACACTCACACACACACACTCACACACTCACACTCACTCACTCACACACACACACTCACACTGACACACACACTGGCACACACTCACACACACACACTCACACACACACTCACACACACACTCACACATACACACTCACACATACTCACACACACACTCACACACACACACTCACACACATTCACACTCACACACACACTCACACTCACACACACTCACACACACACTCACACTCACACACTCACACACACACACTATCACACTCACACACACACTCACACACACACTCTCACACACACACTCTCTCACACACACTCACACACACACACACTCACACACACACACACTCACACTCACTCACTCACACACACACACACTCACACTCACACACACACTCACACACACACTCACACACACTCACACACACACTCACACACACACACACTCACACACACACACTCACACACACTCACACTCACACACACACACACACACTCACACACACACTCACACACACACACTCACACACACACACACACACACACACACACACACACCTGGATCTGCTGTCCTGACACACAATAGTGACTGAAATTCTGCTGCAGTCATTTTTCTCTAGAACTGGGGATTCACATGTGTACAACTTCATCACTCCAAATGAACATTTCCCATTCATAGACAGAGACGGGGTAGGGGGAGAGCGGTGGCACACCTAGCTAAGTGCACAAAGTACTGAGGACCTGCACAAGGATCTGGGTTCAAGGCCCCAGGCTCCTCATCTGCAGGGTGAAAGCTTCAGAAGCAGTGAAACAGGTCTACAGGTCTCTCTCTTCCTCCCTCCCACCCTCTCCCTCTCTCTCTCTTATCTCTCCTCCTCTCTCAATTTCTCTTTGTTCTGTCCAATAAAATGGAAAAAGCGGTGACCAGGAGCAGTAGGTTCATAGTGCTGGCGCTGAGCCCCAGGGATAAAACTATCCTACAGGCTAATGGACCACAAAAAAAAGGCAGGGACAGCCATTCTCATCTCTGATACAATAGACTTTAAATTAAGTAAAGTAATAAAAGATAGGCAAGGTCATTACATAATGATTAGAGGATCAACCAACCAAGAAGATTTAACAATTATTAACATCTATGCACCCAATGAGGGACTATCTAAATACATCAAACACCTACTGAAATAACTACAAAAATACATCAACAGTAATACAATAATAGTGGGAGACACCCCACTCTCACACTTAGATCAACGAAGCAGAGAATCAACAAAGAAACAAGAGAATTAAATGAAGAGATGGTCAGACTAGACCTCCTGGACATCTTCAGAACCCTTCACCCCCAAAACTGGAATACACATTCTTTTCAAATCCACACAACACATATTCAAAGACCACATGTTAGGTCACAAAGACAGCATCAACAAATTCAAGAGCACTGAAATCATCCCAAGTATCTTCTCAGACCACAGTGGAGTAAAACTAACATTTAACAACAAACAGAAAATTACTAAAAGTCACAGAATTTGGAACCTAAACAACATACTACTTAAGAACCACTGGGTCAGAGATTCACTCAAGCAAGAAATTCAAATGTTCCTGGAAACAAATGAAAACGAAGACACAAATTATCAAAATATTTGGGACACACATAAAGCAGTACTGAGAGGGAAACTCATAGCCATACAATCACATATTAGAGAACAAGAAAAAGCTCAAATAACCAACCTTACTGCACACCTTAAGGACTTAGAGGAAGAGGAACAAAGGAAGCCTAAAGCAACCAGAAGGACGGAAATCACTAAAATTAGAGCAGAAATAAACAACATCGAAAATAAGAGAACCATATACAAAAGATCAATGAAGCCAAATGCTTGTTCTGGGGAGGCCAGGA
>NC_080172.1:118407223-118462223 GCF_950295315.1 Erinaceus europaeus
AGTCAGGCTGTCTGTCGTGGCTCAAACCCTGACTCGCTTGCTTGTCAGCATGGCCTTCAGCAACTGACATGACCCCCTCTCTTTTATTATTCTATTTATTTTATTTTAATGACAGAGATACAGAGAGAGGCAGGGAGGAGAAAGAGAGAGAGAGAGGGAGAGAGACACCAGAGCCCTGATTAGCTCTGGCTTAGGTGATGCCAGTTATTGAATTTTGTACTTCAGAGCTTCAGGCAGGAGAGTCTTTTTCTTTGTAATATGTTATTTATTGAGTTAATGAGATAGAGAGAGATAGAAAGATAGGGAGAGAGAGATGATGGATGGATGACAGAGAGAGAGAGAGAGGACTCTTATTCAGCACTGACTGGGGGTGGTGCTGGGGACTGAACCTGGGACCTTAGAGCCTCAGGCATGAGAGTCTCCCCAGCTCGACACAACCTCTCTACACCTCCGTTTTCTCACTTAGGAGCTGAGGACGGTTATATTCCCTACCTTACAAAGCTGCACTGAGAATGAGATGACTTAAGACTTGCAGGGAGTCGGACGGTAATGTAGCGGGTTGTGTAAGGACTGGCATAAGGATCCTGGTTCGAGCCCCCGGCTCCCCACCTGCAGGGGAGTCACTTCACAGGCGGTGAAGCAGGTCTGCAGGTGTCTGTCTTTCTCTCCCCCTCTCTGTCTTCCCCTCCTCTCTCCATTTCTCTCTGTCCTATCCAACAACAACATCAACAACACCAATAACTATAACAACAATAAAAAAACAACAAAAGGGAAAATAAATATTAAAAAAAGAAAGAAAGAAAAACAGAAAACAGACATTGTGGCTTTTCCAACAACCCAGGAGCTTGCCGCCCAGGGGTGGATACCTGAGTGAGCACCACAGGGTCCTTCTCTACGACGGGGTCCTTCAGTAAGACCTGAGTGAACGAGTCGGTGTCTTCACCTCCGAGGCCACTGGCAAAAGCCGTCAGGGTCGGCAACACAGTTTCAGACAAGTCCAGCCACTTGACCAGGCCTGCCACCCACTCTGTGCGGAAGGAGCTGGGGACAGACAGAGTTTTAATTCTGACGGTCACCGGGGACATCAGTCTCACAAGGCAGTTAGGAAGTTTAGGTCTAACGTGTCAGGATGCAAATTTCTGGTTCCAAAAAACAAAAAACCCTGAGAACTCTGGTCCATGGAGAACACAAGGGGCCAAAATATGTGACGGGTTTTAGTCTCTCTCTCTCTCTCTCTCTCTCTCTAAAGAAGCTATGCAAAAGAGAAAAAAAAGACTTTTGTGTCTGAGACTCCAAGGTCCCAGGTTCAATCCCCAGCACCACCATAAGTCAGAGCTGAGTAGGGCTTTGGCCAAATAAATACAACACAACCAAAACAAAGAAGAGACTGAGAAAGCTAAAGTAGCTTTAGGAAGATTTTTCACCATGCTTTGGCCAAAGACACGATCACTGAGTTTGTCATGAGACAGGTCAGAGGAATGGAGAATCTGGGAGCTTAATTCAGACAGGACTCAAGGGAATAATTACAGGGGGTTCCTTTAATGGACAAGAAGTGGATACACAGTGCGTCCTTCCACCATTACAAACATAAACACAAGTGCTTGGTGGCAGCTGTGCCAGGCTGCACAGGGTGGCAACACATTGGCACACCCCTTCCTCCTGACCACTCTATCTCATGGGGCTGTTGAAGTAGTAAATTAATCAATAGTAAACTTTCAATATGATCAATTAACATATGCTGTGATAGAGAAAGAGAGACACCTGCAGACCTGCTTCACCACTTATGAAGCTTCCCCCTTGCAGGGGGACCCGAGGCCTGGAGCCTGGGCCTTCATGCATGGTAATATGTGCCCACTATATTCTCTTTATTTTCCCCCTTCCTTCCTTCCTTCCTTCCTTCCTTCCTTCCTTCCTTCCTTCCTTCCTTTTCTTTCTTCCTCTCTTTTCCTTTCTATTTTTAATTGACTAACATGTCTTCTTCCTTTTAAATTTTATTTATCTCAGTGAAGGAGATACAGAGAAAAAGCCCTGCTTAGCTCTGGCAGATGGTGGTGCTGGGGACTGAACTTGGGACCTTAGAGCCTCAGACATGAGAGTCTTTTTGCAGAACCACTGTGTTGTCTCTCCAGCCACTAATACACACACACACACACACACACACACACATACACACATACACACACACTCACACTCACACACACACTCACACACACACACTCACACATACACTCACACACACACTCACGCACACACTCACACACACACACACTCACACACACACTCACACACTCACACACACACTCACACACTCACACACACACACTCACACACACACACACTCACACACACACACTCACACACACTCACACACACTCACACACACACACTCACACACACTCACACACACTCACACACACACATACACACACTCACACACACTCACACACACACTCACACACTCACACACACACTCACACTCACACACACACTCACACACACACTCACACACACACACTCACACACACACACTCACACACACACACACACACACACACACACACACACACACACACACACACACACACTCACACACACACATTTTTTTCCCCTGCAGGTTTATGCCTGGGACTCAGTGCCGGCACTAGGAACCCACTGCTCCTGGTGGCCATTTTTTCCATTTTACTGGATATGACAGAGAGAAATTGAGAGAGGAGGGGAGACAGAGGGAGAGAGAAAGAGAGAAAGAGAGACACCTGCAGCTTTGCTTTGCTGCTGTGAAGCTTCCCCCCTGTGGGTGGAGATTGGAGGTTTGAACCCGGATCCCTTGTGAGTCCTTGTGCTTTGTACTATGTGCTTATCCCCAGAGTGTCACTGCTCAAACCCCTGGTTTATGCATGGGGTCAGCTTGACTTTCCATGTACTTCAAATAGCACTTGGCACACAGTTAGTAATCACAAAATGCTTGCTAGAGGCCTCTACAAGTTAGTACTTAGTAAAGGTCTACATAAGTACTTAGTAGAGGTCTCTAGTATCAGCAAGTACTGAGTAGAGGTCTGCATAAGTGCTTAGTGATAGGTATCTTGTACCCCTACCAGGCTGTGAGCTCCTTAAAGGCAATGACTTTTTTCTTTGCAGGGTTGTTAGACCTGGCAGGATACATGGCGCGGGCACTCACGTGGGCGGCCTCGCAGCCGAGGTAGCTGCTGACTTTCCTGTCACCCATTCAAAGGATGCGGGTGATGCAGAAGGAAACGCCAGGAGAAATTCAGGTCTGAATTCCACTTTATTGAGAAAAGGACAAGGCTTATATAGCAAAGTGGGACAAAGAACATTTTCACATATGTCAGTAATCACAGGTTTTCAAAAGGTCAGTCCCCCTATGGTGGGGAGGGCTAAGGAATGACCGGAATTGGTGAGATACAAAAAGGTCAAAACAATTAGTTTCCGTGAGGCAAGAAATGTTAATTATCTAAAGGTGTTAAGAGAAACATGGTTGTTAAACGGGCAGAGTGAGATAAAGCAGAGAAGGGCAGAGTATTGATGTAAGTCATGATGATCAAAGACCTGGGGAGTGGGGTGTGTGGGGGTCTCATTGTTATGTTACTAGCAAGGCAGTGTGAGGAATGTTCAAGCAGGCAACCATTTGGTTTGCAGCAGGGGAATGAGCTCAGTGTTAGAAGCTGCAGATCTCTGTGAAGCCTGGGAGACTGACAAGGGAGAACTAAGTCAAGGTTTCCTGTCAAGCTCTATCCCTGAAAGAGAGAGACTGGCAGGTGGGGTGTCTTTTCAGACCTCCGTCTCAGGATGGGGGAGCTCCCCTATGCTCTACCCTGCTCTCACATAATCCCACAACATGGCTACCATTAACTGTCTCCCCAGAGAGAATGACCTTCCTTCCTCGAGACACACACACTCACCTATGCTCGGCTTCTGGAAACAGCCGGGACAGGGAGACCGCACAGAGGGCAGCACAGGAGAAGCGGCTGGCCTCGCTCAGGTCTCGGCCTGTGGGCAGCTGCTCTCCCCCCACAGCTGGTCCACGCACCTGGGGCAGCCCTGGGCCTGCTCCTGCTCCTGTGGCCATTTCTCACCCTGGTGGGAAGAAATCCAGTCAGACATGCAGGCAGGGGGGAAGAAAGGTTGCCTGAGTGGACGCAAGATTAGCAGCGTGAAAGGACAGGTTGATAAGTTAGCTTTTTAATTAAAATTAAGTGCTTGTGGGCCGGGAGGTGGCGCAGTAGCTAAGGCACTAGACTCTCAAGCATGAGGTCCTGAGTTCGATCCCTGGCAGCACATGTACCAGAGTGATGTCTGGTTCTTTCTCTCTCTCCTTTCTCATGAATAAATAAGTAAATTCTCTAAAAATAAAATAAAATTAAATTAAGTGCTTGTGGGCCGGGGAGATATCATCTTGTAGTGCAGAAGACTTGGTCCTGAGGCTCCGTGATCCCAGGCTCAGTCCCTAACACAACCACAGACAGCTGAGCAGTGCTCTGGTCTGTTTCTCCCTGTCTCGTTAAAATAGTAATCTTTTTCCCAAATATATATATATATATATATATATATATATATATATATATATATATTTTTTTTTTTTTTTTTTTTTTTTTTTTTGCCTCTAGAGTTATCTCTGGGGCTCAGTGCCTGCTGCTCCTGGAGGCCGTTTCCCCCATTTTGTTGTTGTTATTGTTATTGGATAGGGCAGAGAGAAATTGAGAGAGGAAGGGAGAGAAAGATAGACACCTGCAGACCTGCTTCACCACCTGTGAAGCGACTCCCCTGCAGGTGGGGAGCCGGGGGCTCGAACCAGGATCGTAATGCCGGTCCTTGCCCCCGGCCCCCAAAGATTAGGATTTCTATTAACCACTTCTTTTTCTGGAACCTCTGGGGCTTTGTGCCTGCATTATTCCACTATTGCCAGTAGATTCTCCCCTGCCCTACCAAGTGTGGGACACAGAAACGGAGAGGGAGAGAGAGAGGGAAGGAGGAGGAGGGAGAGGGAGAGAGGGAGAAAGAGAGAGAGAGAGGAGAGAGTGAGGGAGAGAGAGAGGGAGAGAGAGGAGAGAGAGGGAGAAAGAGAGAGAGAGCGTGAAGGAGAGAGGGAGAGAGAGAGAGGGAGAAAGAGAGAAAGAGAGGGAGGGAGAGAGAGAGAGGAGAGAGTGAGAGAGAGAGGAGAGAGTGAGGGAAAGAGGGAGAGAAGAGGGAGGGAGAAAGAGAGAGAGAGAGAGAGAGAGAGAGCGAGCCCACAGCACTGCTCAGCCAGGGTGCCTTCCCCTCGGCTCAGCACAGTCCCCCAGGTTGGACGGTGGGTTTGCTATCTTCCCTCTTCCCACCCCTCCATCACCGTCAACAGGTTGAAAACACAGCACACAGGAGAGAGGGGATCCTCAGGACGGTCCTTGAGCTCTGCGCCACCTGCGCTCACTCCGCTGCACTACCGCCTGACTGCCAGAGAGGGGCTTCCCATGTGCATGTCTGCAAAGGATTTGCATCCACATTATCTGAGCAACTCCCACAAATCATGACGAGGAAGAAACAAGGCCGATTAAAGCTGGCCCAAGAGTAGACATCTTAAAATGCACGCAGGGGCTGGCGGCTGGCGGCAGGGAAGTGGCGGGAGTTCAGTCCCTGGCAGCACGTGTACCAGAGTGATGTCTGGCTCTTTCTCTCTCTTCTCCTATCTTTCTCATTAATAAAATAAATAAAATCTTTAAAAAAAAAAAGAATTGTTTCCTCTTTATATGAGAGTAGCCATGAGAACCCACCTCTGGCTTTGGGAATGTAAACTGGTCCAACCTCTGTGGAGAGCAGTCTGGAGACTCTCAGAAGGCTAGAAATGGACCTGCCCTATGACCCTGCAATTCCTCTCCTGGGGATAGATCCTAAGGAACCCAACACACCCATCCAGAAAGATCTGTGTGCACATATGTTCTTGGCAGCACAATTTGTAATAGCCAAAACCTGGAAGCAACCCAGGTGTCCAACAACAGATGAGTGGCTGAGCAAGTTGTGGTCTAGATACACAATGGAATACTACTCAGCTATTAAAAATGGTGACTTCACCATTTTCAGCCCAGCTTGGATGGACCTTGAAGAAATCATGTTAAGTGAGATAAGTCAGAAACAGAAGGATGAATATGGGATGGTCTCACTCTCAGGCAGAAGCTGAAAAACAAGATCAGAAGAGAAAACACAAATAGACCCTGAACTGGAGTTGGCGTATTGTACCAAACTAAAAGACTCTGGGGTGGGGGGTGGGGGAATACAGGTCCAAGAAGGATGAGAGAGGACCTAGTGGGGGTTGTACTGTTATATGGGAAACTGGGGAATGTTATGCATGTACAAACTATTGTATTTGCTCTTGAATGTAAAACACTAATTCTCCCAATAAAGAAATTTAAAACAAACAAACAAACCAAGGATAGAAGATGCTGAAAGGACACTATCCTTGAAAAATGTCAGGAAAGCCAGTTGACTGCATGTGACTAGACCATTACCTTATACTCCAACCCCACGAGAAAACAGACTGGTGGGACTGGGTGGTGGTGCACCTGGTTAAGCGCACACATTATAGCGCACAAGGACACAGGTTCGAACCCCCAGTCCCCACCTGCAGGGGGAAAGTTTCATGAGTGGTGAAGCTGGGGTGCAGGTGTCTCTCTGTCTCTCTTCCTCTCTGTCTCCCCCTCTCTTTTCACTTTCTGGCTGTCTCTATGCAATAAGTAAATAAAGATAATGAGTTAAGAAAAAAAGAAAGAAAGAAAACAGGCTGGTAATGCCCAAAGTGTGGGGTTAGAGATGGTTGTTGGATAGGACAGAGAGACATGGAGAGAGGAGAGGAAGACAGAGAGGAGGAGAGACAGACAGACACCTGCAGACCTGCTTCACCGCCTGGGAAGTGACTCCCCTGCAGGTGGGGAGCCGGAGGCTGGAACCAGGATCCTTACGCCGGTCCTTGTGCTTTGCACCACGTGCGCTTAACCTGCTGCGCTACCGCCCGACTCCCGCACCCGGACTCTTAATCTCTCAGCAGTGCGTGTGTTGTCAGAGATGACTCCCAAAGCAAGGACCTGTGGGAAGTGTAGTTTCCCTGTGCCATATATATATATATATATACATATATATATTTTTTTCCCCCTTTTGTTGCCCTTGTTTTTTATATTATTGTTGTAGTTGTTTATGTTGTCATTGTTGGATAGGACAGAGAGACATGGAGAGAGGAGGGGAAGAAAGAGAGGGGGAGAGAAAGACAGACACCTGCAGACCTGCTTCACCGCCTGTGAAGTGACTCCCCTGCAGGTGGGGAGCCGGGGTCTCCAACAGGGATCCTTACGCCGGTCCTTGCACTTTGTGCCACGTGCGCTTAACCCGCTGTGCTACCGCCGCCCACTCCCAAAATTCTTTTTTTTTTTTAATTGCTGGGGCTTGGTCCTGCACTAACGAATCCACCACTCCTGGAGGCCATTTTCCCATTTTGTTGCCCTTGTTATTGTCGTTGCCGTTGTTGTTGGCTAGGACAGAGAGAAATTCAGAGAGGAGGGGAAGATAGACATGAGGAGAAAGAGACAGACACCTGCAGACCTGCTTCACCACCTGTGAAATGACTCCCCCTTGTAGGAGGGGATCCGGGGGCTTGAACCGGGATCCTTGAGCAGGCCCTTACACTTTGTACTATGTGCACTTAACCTAGTGCGCCACCGCCTGGCCCCCGCTTTCAGAATTCTACAGAGACCTCACGCTGCTTTTTAAGATGCACCTTAGACTGAGAAGCAGCAGGTAGCACGGGCTAGTCTCAACTGAGCCTGCACCTTGTCGCACGTTCACAGTGAGCCCAGCTGACGTGCATCACCTCACAGCTACATGTTTTTTTTTTTTTTTGTGATGAAAATCTCTTAAGATTTACATCACTGCGGTGGCGCAGTGGGTTAAGCGCACGTGGCGCAAAGTGCAAGGACTGGCGTAAGGATCCCGGTTCGAGCCCCAGCTCCCCACTTGCAAGGGAGTCACTTCACAGGTGGTGAAGCAGGTCTGCAGGTGTCTGTCTTTCTCCCCCTCTCTGTCTTCCCCTCCTCTCTCCATGTCTCTCTGTCCTATCCAACAATGAACAACATCAACAATGGCAATAATAATAACCACAACGAGGCTACAACAACAAGGGCAACAAAAGGGGGAAAAAATAGCCTCCAGGAGTGGTGGATTCATGGTGCAGGCACCAAGCCCAGAAATAACCCTGGAGGAAAAGAAAAAAAGATATACTTTCTTAGCGACATTCCAGCCTGCACACACACTGTTACTGGAGCCACCTGCTGCACACCTCATGCTCAGCTGTTTATAATTGGAAACCTAGACCTTTCGCCCCTTCAGTCATTTCAGTCACAAAACACAAAACAAATAGGGAAGTCGGGCCGTGGCGCAGTGGGTTAAGCGCAGGTGGCACAAAGCGCAATGACAGGCGTAAGGATCCTGGTTTGAGCCCCCGGCTCCCCACCTGCAGGGGAGTCGCTTCACAGGCGGTGAAGCAGGTCTGCAGGTGTCTGTCTTTCTCTCCCCCTCTCTGTCTTCCCCTCCTCTCTCCATTTCTCTCTGTCCTATCCAACAACAATAACAGCAATAACAATAATAACTACAACTGTAAACAACAAGGGCAACAAAAGGAAAAAATTGGCTTCCAGGAGCAGTGGATTTGCAGTGCAGGCACCGAGTCCCAGAAATAACCCTGGAGGCAAAAAGGAAAAAAAAAAAAGAATCTTCAACAATGAGCTTGTGTTGGCACGGTATACAGTATCCTTACAGCTCCACAGTCCGGCACTTTCAAAGGCCACAGTTAGAACGAGGTTCTGTTTTTTCTTACAGGCTAGCCAGCTGTTGGAAGAGTCCCCAATGGAAGGTGACTGAATAGAATTCCCAGCCCCCCACGCCCAGCCCCTTCCCCCGTGGGGACACATCCAGAGAAGCCAGGCCACTCTCTCACCTGCACTTCCCAACACAAGGCGTAACCATGTATCTCCAGACATACAGGGCAGGAAAGGCGTGGCGGAAAGTCACCTAGTGACATTCTCAGGGGTCACATGTGGGGAGCTGAGTGGCCAGTCGAGTCACTGTAGCCTGAACAGGCGGCTCCAGTACAGGAGAGATGCTTCAGGGTCCTGAGAAATTCTCCAGGCCCGGCGTCATGTGTCATGTGCTGAGCTACAGTGCCCTGCTCACTCAGTGGCTCCCAGCCAGCCAGCCCTGAGCCTCAGGTCTGGACAAGGCCCCTCATTCTGTCTGTGTCATTATGATGCCTCACTTGCTTCTATTCCAGAACACTGGAAAGACGACCTGCCCAGAATCCATTGCAGACTTCCAAGCGGAAAAGGCACAGATGATTTCTCCAAGGCTCTAGTGTGAGGAAGCATCAAGATAATGGTTTTATCACACCTGTGCTCAGACGACCTCCCCCATGTATCCTGGAGCCTCCCCTTCCCAGAGCCCTGCTCCACTAGGGACAGACAGAGACAGGCTGGGGGTGTGGATCCACCTGCCAACACCCATGTCCAGCGGAGAAGCAATGACAGAAGCCAGAACTCCCACCTTCTGCTCCCCATAAAGAATTTGAGTCCAGGCTCCCAGAGGGATAAAGAACAGGGAAGCTTCCAATGAAGGGGATGGGACATGGAACTCTGGTGGTAGGAACTGTGTGGAATTGTACCCCTGTTAACTTACAAACTTGTTCATCATTATTAAATCACTAATAAAAGCATGCCCATGCTGTGGCCAGGAAATAGATCAACTGGTAGACTGACGGACAGTATGCTAAAGTCTCCTGGGTCAGCCCCTAGTCCTGCTTTGGCTTTTTTTTTTTCTCTTTTTCTCTCTCTCCTTCTATCATGTGAAATATAGACACTGGGAGTTGGGTGGTAGTGCAGGGGTTTAAGCGCACGTGGCGCAAAACGCAAGGACCAGCAGAAGGATCCTGGTTCGAGCCCCCGGCTCCCCACCTGCAGGAGAGTTGCTTCACAGGCGGTGAAGCAGGTCTGCAGGTGTCTGTCTTTCTCTCCCCCTCTCTGTCTTCCCCTCCTCTCTCCATTTCTCTCTGTCCTATCCAACAACGACATCAATAACAGCAACAATAACTACAACAACAAAAAAAGAAAAACAAGGGCCAAAAAGGGGAATATAAATAAATATTAAAAAATTTAAAAAGAAATACAGATACTATCTTATGTTTAGTAAATAAAATTAGTATTTTAACATATACTCATATTTTCTGCTTACTTTTTAATCCAAAATAAGTATCAGTTAAGGCTTTCTTTCCATCCTTCCTTCTTTCTTCCTGGTGCTATTTCTACTCCCAGAGTTCCAGACCCTGCTAGGTATTCCATGGTTCTGTTAGCGAGCATAAATCAAACCACCATCCACTGAAAGGAAGCAAAGATGTTTATTGACGAATTGCAATCCGGGCCGAGATGGTGACTGGTGTCAGTCTACCAAGCTCAACCCCGAACAGGGCTCAAACCACACAATTTATAGGAATTCAGACTACACTCAGGGAGGGGGAGCACATCACCTTATCAACCTACATCCAATAACAGGCTATAGCAAACACAAGATCCAATCATTTCAAACTTAGCAAAAGCATGATCCATTCAAAGCAAAGCGCGGGCTAGTTTCAAACATAGTAAGATCACACAACCAATAGAATCTAGCCAGGTAGGGTCCCCACATCCCCCCACCATCAGCTATGACCACCCGTCTGGGAAACAGCATGCCACAAACTCTGTGCAAAGGTCCTGATAAGGCTTGTCCCATGCAGGGTCCTTCGAACAACTTACAAAACAATGGGTGGCCTTCACTGATTAGGTCCTGTTTTTCAAGGGGGAAAGGGCAAGGAATTTTCTGCCTCACACTACAAGCAACTCTTACTAAAAGCACTTAACAAACAACTGCATAAAAAGGGAATTTCAAGGCTACTGCCTTTTACAGGTTCCAATTTCTGTTATGTTCAAGACAACTTTGGACTTGGGTGTTTTACAAATGCAGAAAGTGAGACACAAATAGGTTGCACTGCTCATCCAAGATGACTGAGAAAAAAAAAACCACACAGCCGTGACCTCGAGCACTGTGTGCGCTGAACGCTGACTGCCGCATGTTGGGGCAGGAGTCTCAGCCTCCCGCCCTGGAACCATCACCCTCAGGGCGCTCTCGCACCAGGAAGAAGGACGGAAAGAAAGCCTTAACTGATACTTATTTTGGATTAAAAAGTAAGGAGAAAATATGAGTATATGTTAAAATACCAATTTTATTTACTAAACATAAGATAGTATCTGTATTTCTTTTTAAATTTTTTTATATTTATTTATATTCCCCTTTTTGGCCCTTGTTTTTCTTTTATTGTTGTTGTAGCTATTGTTGCCCCCGCCCCCATTTCTCTCCTGAGAGCCAGTGCCGGGCCACTCAGGTTTCTAAATAAATATCTTCTCAATAAACCTACCCTTGCTCACGCCTGGTTCCTGGTTCAGCAAGGCCTCGGACAGAAGCCGCACGCTGGGTCTCGCTTTATCTCTTAGGAAGCCCGTTGGCACAGTATCTTCGATGTCTCAATTATTACGACTCCTGGTGTGTGATAAGAAACGAATGTTCAGAGAGGCGGGGTGCCATGCCCACGGCTGCTGTGCCAGGAGAGGCAGCGCCAGGCTCCGAGGCAAGAGTTTAGGGCCTCTGTCAGATCACGCTTCACCCACCCAGCCCTGCCCCTGAAGCCCCTGGAGGCTGGAGTGCACCGCTCAGGCTGGCAGCGCCTCAGATAAGGCCTCCAAGGACAAGCTGTGAAGTCAGCTGGTTCTCTGCAACCTTCACACACTTCTGGCTGGGGAGACTCCTGTGGTCTCTCTGCTCTGCCCAGCCCCCGGCCCTGATGAAGCGTAGTGTCTTGTTCTGCCCATCTGGAGTGCCGCCCTGACTTGTTCCCTGCCCAGATACTACACACACTGGAACTCAGCAGACTCTCAGCAGCTGTTGAACGACTGGGTGCTTTCCTGCCCACTCCCCACAATCTTTTATTCTTCTTTCTTACTTTTTCTCTCTCCTTTCCTCTCCTCTTCCTCCCCTTCCCCCTCCCCCTTTCTCTTTTCCTTTTTAAAAACTTTTTTATTGGGAGTCGGGCGGTAGCGCAGCGGGTTAAGCGCATGTGGCGCAAAGCGCAAGGACCGGCATAAGGATCCCGGTTCGAACCCCGGCTTCCCACCTGCAGGGGAGTCGCTTCCCAGGCTGTGAAGCAGGTCTGCAGGTGTCTATCTTTCTCTCCTCCTCTCTGTCTTCCCCTCCTCTCTCCATTTCTCTCTGTCCTATCCAACAACGACAACAATAATAACGACAACAATAAAACAACAAGGGCAACAAAAGGGAATAAAATAAATATTAAAAAAAAGAAATAAAAAAAAACTTTTTATTACTTTATTTATTGGATAGAGACAGAAATAGAGAGGGGAGGGGAGATAAGAGATGAAGAAGGACAAAGAGACAACTGCAACGCTGCCTCACCACTTGCAAAGCTTTCCCCCTGCAGCAGAGGGGCGCCCAGGGCCTTGAACCCTAGTCCTTGCTCATGTGCACTCAACCAGGTGTGCTACCACCCTCCCCTTCCCCTTCCCCTTCCCTAGCACTGCTCAGCTTGGGTTTACCGAGGTGCTGGAGACTGAGCTGGCCGCTTTGCAGCCTCGGGCTTTTTGAAAGGATTCCGCATGACCACAGGCTACCTCCCGCCCCCCAGGATCTCAGTGCTGCCCTTGGGTGAACACTAGGGGAAACACCAACACCTCTGGTTGCAGTTTCTTTATTTCCAACGTGGTAAGTCTTGTTTGGGCCAGGGTGTAGTCTCTAGGCCGAGACCCAGCCAGCCAGGCTGCGCTCCTAGAGGCCGCTGGCACGGTCAGGCTCTGGCCGCAGCTAAGTCGCTGCTTACGGGGTTCTGAGCTCTGCGGTCTGGGGGAAGTCCTCCCCTCCCCTTCCCCCTCTCTCCCCTCCCCTTCCCCCTCTCTCGCCTCCCCTTCCCCCTCTCTCCCCTCCCCTTCCCCCTCCCTCCCCTCCCCTTCCCCCTCCCTCCCCTCCCCTTCCCCCTCCCTCCCCTCCCCTTCCCCCTCCCTCCCCTCCCCTTCCCCTCCCTCCCCTCCCCTTCCCCCTCCCTCCCCTCCCCTTCTCCCTCTCTCCTCTCCCCTTTCTCCCTCTCTCCCCTTCTCCCTCTCTCCCCTCTCCCCTTTCTCCCCTCTCCCCTTTCTCCCCTCTCCCCCTCTCTCCCCTTTCTCCCCTCTCCCCTTTCTCCCCTCTCCCCTTTCTCCCCTCTCCCCTTTCTCCCCTCTCCCCTTTCTCCCTTTCTCCCCTCTCCCCTTTCTCCCCTCTCCCCTTTCTCCCCTCTCCCCTTTCTCCCTTTCTCCCCTCTCCCCTTTCTCCCCTCTCCCCTTTCTCCCTCTCCCCTTTCTCCCTCTCTCCCCTTTCTCCCCCTCTCCCCTTTCTCCCCTCTCCCCTCCCCTCTCCCCTTTCTCCCTTTCTCCCCTCTCCCCTTTCTCCCCTCTCCCCTTTCTCCCTCTCTCCCCTCTCTCCCCTTTCTCCCCTCTCCCCTTTTCTTCCCCTCTCCCCTTTCTCCCCTTTCTCCCCTCTCCCCCCTTTCTCCCCTCTCCCCTTTCTCCCCTCTCCCCCTTTCTCCCCTCTCCCTTTCTCCCTTTCTCCCCCTCTCTCCCCTCTCCCTTTCTCCCCTCTCCCCCCTCTCCCCTTTCTCCCTCCTCCCCTCTCCCTTTTCTCCCCCTCTCCCCTTTCTCCCTCTCTCCCCTTTCTCCCCTCTCCCCTTTCTCCCCTCTCCCCTTTCTCCCCTCTCCCCTCCCCTCTCCCCTTTCTCCCTCTCACCCTCTCCCCTTTCTCCCCTCTCCCTTTTCTCCCCTCTCCCCTTTCTCCCTCTCCCCTCTCCCCTTTCTCCCCTCTCCCCTTTCTCCCCTCTCCCCTTTCTCCCTCTCTCCCCCTCTCCCCCTCTCCCCTTTCTCCCTTTCTCCCCTCTCCCCCCTCTCCTTTCTCCCTCTCTCCCTCTCCCCTTTCTCCCCTCTCCCCTTTCTCCCCTCTCCCTTTTCTCCCTCTCCCCTTTCTCCCTCTCTCCCCTTTTCTCCCCTCTCCCCTTTCTCCGTCTCTCCCCTCTCCCCTTTCTCCCCTCTCCCCTCTCCCCTTTCTCCCCTCTCCCCTTTCTCCCCTCTCCCCTTTCTCCCCTCTCCCCTCCCCTCTCCCCCTTTCTCCCTCTCCCCTTTCTCCCCTCTCCCCTCCCGCGCAGCCCTGGGCTGAGGGTCCCTGCACCAGCTGGGAGATAGCGGAGGCGGGGGTCCCCGACGCCCCTCGGGGCTGCAGAGTCCGCAGCACAGGAAAGAGCGCGGAGTCCCTGCAGGAGGCGCTCTACCGGGTACATGGGGGCTGCTCTCGCGGGGTGGGGGGATGGGGCTGGGGGGCTCCCACGGGGTGTGGCGATGGGGGCTCCCAGGGGCGGGGGCGGGGCCCTGTCTCCCACAGGGTGGGGGGTGGGGAGCTCCTAGGGGGTGGTGGGGTGGTGGGTGGGGAGGCTTCCAGGGTGCGAGGGGACGTCAGGGGGCGGGGGCTCCAGGGGGCGGGGAATCCTAGGGGATGGGGGGATCCCATATATATAGGGGATGGGGGGGATCCGAGGGGGCGGGGGATCCGAGGGGGCGAGGGGTCCCAGGGGCGGGGGGGGGGCTCCTAGGGGGCGGGGGAATCCGAGGGGGCGGGGGTTCCCAGGGGGCGGGGGATCCTAGGCGGCGGGGGATCCCAGGGGGCGGGAGCTCCCGGGGGGCTCCTGGGGGGTGGGGGATCCCAGGGGGCGGGAGATCCCAGGCGGCGGGGGATCCCAGGGGGCGGGGGATCCCAGGCGGCGGGGGATCCCAGGGGGCGGGGGATCCCAGGGGGCGGGGGATCCTAGGCGGCGGGGGATCCCAGGGGGCGGGAGCTCCCGGGGGGCTCCTGGGGGGTGGGGGATCCCAGGGGGCGGGAGATCCCAGGCGGCGGGGGATCCCAGGGGGCGGGGGATCCCAGGCGGCGGGGGATCCCAGGGGGCGGGGGCTCCCAGGCGGCGGGGGATCCCAGGGGGCGGGGGATCCCAGGCGGCGGGGGATCCCAGGGGGCGGGGTATCCCTTTGGGCGGGGGATCCCAGGCGGCGGGGGATCCCAGGGGGCGGGGGCTCCCAGGGGGCGGGGGCTCCCAGGCGGCCGGGGATCCCAGGGGGCGGAGGCTCCCAGGGGGCGGGGGATCCCGGGGGACGGGGGCTCCCGGGGGGCGGTGGGCGCAAGGCGGCTGCCGAGGCCCGCGGGTGTGGGCTTGGGCACCTGATGGGCAGCCTCGCGTCGAGTCCTGCTGGATCCTCCTAGGACCCGGCTGCACCTCCTGCCCGCACCCACCCAGCCTGCACCCCCGCCCCGCACCCACCCCGTCGTGACCCCCAGCCGGATGCTCCCGGCTCTTACCTGGTGGTGCGGCGACCTCCCTGCCCGCCCCTCCTGCCCAGCCGCCCTGCGCTCGTCCTGCTGGGTGCGCGGTGCCGGGGGCCTCTGCCGGGGGCCTGTGCTGGGGATGGGGGCCGGGGGCCTGTACGGGGGACGGGGGCTTGAGGCCTGGGGCCGGGTGCGGGGTGCCGGGTGCCTGTGCCGGGGGTCGGGGGCCGGGGCTGCTCCCCGTGGCCGTTCTGGGGAAGGTGCCCCCGCCCCGCCCCGCGCCGCCGACGCCTCCTGTCCCGGCCACCAGGAAGCGAGAGGGTCCGGTCCAGTTCCGGCCGCAGAACCCGCCCCCAGGCCTCGGGCCTAGGGTGCTGCGCTCAGGGTACTGGGCCCGAGTGCAGGGCTCAGGCTGCTGGGCGCAGGGTGCAGGGCGCTGGTGCAGGGCGCAGGGTGCAGGGCTCAGGCTGCTGGGCGCAGGGTGCAGGGCCCAGAGGAAGCCCTCCACAGTGACCTGTGCAAAGCCAGCCTCCCCGCAGTGGGTGTCCACTGCACTAGGTTCAGAGAACTGAGCTGCCCTCACTAATTTCCTTTCAGTTTCTCAAAGGGAAAGTTCCGCCTAGTCTCAGGGCTTCTCTGCTTCACAAGTCTGGCCTCCAGATCTTGTGTTCCTGCTTCTGTTTTGCTTTGTTTTTTAAACCAGAGCACTGCTCAGCTCTGGTTTATGGTGATGCAGGGCATTGAACCTGGGACCCTGGAGCTTCAGCCTTGACGGTCTTTTGCAGAACCACTGTGCTACCTCCTAGGCCCCATAATCTTATAATCTCATATTTACTTATTTTTACCAGAGCACCGCTCAGCCCTGGTTTATGGTGGTATGGGTTACCTCGTGTTTCTGACTTTCTCTTCTAGTCTCCTCACAGGAAGGCATATGTGAGTCTTCCTTACAGCCTAGACTTTCCAGTCACTGAGAACACCTTTACTGAGTTCTCTGCTATGTGCTGGACGAGGGTGGGGGATGTGGGTGAATCCCACTCCAGGGTTCCAGTCCTGCTCTGTTAATATCACATTTCTCACTCTGTAGAATTACTGGGTTCTGGTGTTTTTTTTTTTTTTTTCCAGTTTATTTTCTGCCATACCCACTAGAGTTTAGTATATGTGCTCTCAAAACAAGCCTCACTAGTATTTGAAAATCCTGAGAGTGAAGGTCTTGGCTACTTTGTCCTCTGCCTTCTGCTTTGCCCCAGCAACTGGACCTGGCACTTAGAGGTGCTTAGTGGGTACTCAAGGTCCTTTAATTAATGCATACGGGTGCCAAGTGGTGGCACACCTGGTTAAGTGCACACACTACAGTGTGCAAGGACCCAGGTTCAAGCCCCTGGTCCCCACCTGCAGGGAGAAAGCTTCACGAGTGGTGGAGCGGGACTGCAGGTGTCTCTCTGTCTCTCTCCCTGTCTAACTCCTCCTCCTCTCTCAATTTCTCTGTCTCTATCCAGCAATAAATAAAATATTCTCAGAAATTGATGCATACATGGAGCTGGCCTCTGACTCTCCCCAGTCCTGTGATTACCCCTCCCGTTCCTCCCTTTTCTCCCTTCTTCCCTTCTCTCTGTTTCCTTCCCCTCCCCCATGCCCCTCTCCTTTCTTTTTCTTCTTATTTCTTTTCTTTCTTCTTCTTCTTTTTTTTTTCTTTCCACAGCTCTGGTTTATGGAGATGCTGAGGACTGAACCTGAGACCTTGGGGCCTGCGGCATGAAAGTATTATGTAGAAGCATTATACTGTCTTTCCAGCCCTGAGAATTCTCTTGACAACCCTTCCACAGAACAGGAAGTTAAGTTCTCCAGCTCAGAAGACGCACAGCTAGGGAGCGCTGTGGTCAGAGCATGAGTCCTGGGGCTGACAGAGACTTATTCCGTCTCCTAGTGAAGACACTTGGTACAGAGAGTGGCAACAGTACTGGCCTGGGGCCAGAGACCAGTCTCCTTGCAGAGTCTGACTCCTGCCCCCGGTGGAATGCTGTAGGTTTTGGTCTCCTCATCGTTCCCTGGCCAGTCCAGACTCAGAGGAACTCCTCTCGTTACTCATGGGACTGTTGTGAAGGCCACAGAGACCTATTGTGTGTACCTGTCGTGGTTATCAGGCTTTATCTAGGGGTTATGGACCTTATCGAGATGGGACACTCATAACCGTATGGTGCCAAACGCCCGTAGTGAACTCCTCGCCAGTCTTTCTCTGCTCAAGGTCCGGGGCCCTTTCCTCCTGAGTCCTTTGCAGGACTCAGCACAGTGGTGCTGCCCTTTCTTTAGTTCACTTAGAAGCCCTGCACTGAATACGGCCACTCTGGAGGACAGCCTTGAACAAACACAAATGGAAATGCCACAGGACCCAGCAATTCCATTGCTAGGCATTTACCCAAAAGATAGACTCACATTTATTCAAAGGGACACATGTTCACAGCGGCTACATTCACAATAGCAAAGACCTGGAGACAACCAACATGCCTTTCAACAGATGACTGGATAAAATCATCTACTCAGCAGAGCATTATGCAGCAATGAAGAGGCGATATCATGTCCTTTGGGATAAAGTGGACGGAATTGGAGGAGATGATGCCGGTCAGTGAAGCCGGTCAGGAGGGGAAGGGCAGCTACAGAATGACTTCATGTGCAGAATACAGACAATTGAATATATGAATGTGAAATAAAAAACAAAATGCCAACCTATTTCCAAGACTGAGAGAACTAGAGTGGTGATCTATGGGGTTGAGCATGGAAATACAGACCTTTGGTGACAAGAATGATGAAAAAAATAACAAAAAGTTAAATTTCACTAGTGAACAAGGAAGGAGAGGAAAGCCCTTCCATTGAACACACTAACTGTCGGGCCCAGGGCTGCCCACATGGCTCATCTAGACAGTGAGCTGCTCTGCCTCCTGTAAGACCCAGGCTGACGCCTGGCCCTTGCTGCACTGAAGGAGGTTCTCAGTGAGACAGAAGTCTCTCTAAACTAAGCAGACAAACAGAAAATATGAAGTAAGCTGACCTTTTAAATAAAGAAATAGACATGTTGGATTTAGTTTGTACGGTTGCCCCTTGCCCACTATGATGCAGAGCCCTAGCCCCACAGTCAAGGCTGCAGGGAGAAAGAGCGGAGGAAATAAGTCTCCTTCCTTTCTTCACACTGAAGAATCCCCCTCCCCTACAGAGGAAGATAAGCCCACAGCCTTGCAGGGCTGCTGTGAGATTACAGGAATAAACACAAGCACAACAAGGTAGGAACGCCCATGTCCAGCGGAGAAGCAATTACAGAAGCCGGAACTCCCACCTTCTGCTCTCCAAGAGAATTTTGATCCAAATTCCCAGAGAGGGAGAAATGATGGGGAAGATGCCCAGAGGGCTCTTAACCCCAATTCCATTAGGACCCAGGAGAGAAGAGGAAAATGGAGGGACATTTGGATGTAATAACAGGTGTAGATGTGATTTGGAAAGGAAGAGAATTGTTTAACCGCCAGGAACCTAAAGGTAAGAATATAGCAGATAAGTTTTGGGATCTCCATTTTGGAGAAATAGTAGGTCTATTTTAGGTCTATTCCAAGAGGCCCATGACTTTACTAATGTTTGCCTGAGCTAACATACAGGTGGACCCAAGGCATTGTCTGGGGAGATGGTGTCAGAGTGGAGAACTGGCCTGGAAGGGTGGATCAGGGCGGAGGGAGAGCAGCTCCCAAATATGGGAAAGGTGTGTAGGTATCATATTATGGTGTCTTTTTAAAATTTATTTATTTATTTTAGGTCTTCTGCTTGCTTGCTGTGTGGGGTCACTGTAAGCTGCCGTGCACTTCTGCTTTAAGGTGTGTGTTTCGCCCTGACTTACGGGAACATGCAGGGAGACCACCCGGCTCAGGGGTGAAATGACTTGGCTGAGTGCAAGGTGAGAGTCAGATTCTGATTCTATACCTGGGTGTTTCTGCTGTTGTGCCCTCCCTGGGGTTCAAAGAGCAACACGAGTTCAAAGCTGTGTGGATGGGCTGCTGACAGTTGATCGGAGGGTTCTTCTCCTTCTCCTCCTCCTCCTCCTCCTCCTCCTCCTCCTCCTTCTCCTCCTCCTTATTCTTCTGCCTCCAGGGTTATTGCTGGGGCTCAGTGCCTGCACCATGAATCCACTGCTCCTGGAGGCCTTCCCCCCTCTTTTGTTGCCCTTGTTGTCGTAGCTTTGTTGAGGTTATTATTGTTGGATAGGACAGAGAGAAATGGAGAGAGGAGGGGAAGACCGAGAGGGGGAGAGAAAGACAGACACCTGCAGACCTGCTTCACCGCCTGTGAAGCGACTCCCCTGCAGGTGAGGAGCCGGGGGCTCGAACCGGGATCCTAACGCCGGTCCCTGTGCTTTGCACCACGTGTGCTTAACCTGCTGCGCCACCGCCCAACCCCCCGGAGGGTGCTCCTGTGCTGTGTCCTTCAGGATGTAGGTGGGTCTGGCCTGCCCTGGGTTTATGCTGAGATGTGGGTGGAATGCCACTGAAGACATGACCTGTACAGCATCTCTATGAAGCTCTGACGTTGAACTTGAGACAGAATGACTCAGTGCCATTACGGTTATTATTATTTTTTCCCCTAGAGATACTGGGAAGGAAACAGGGCTCCTGTGGGGTGGGTGGGACTGGATACACCTTCAGTGGAAGTCCAAGGTGGAGTGTGCTGGGTGTAGTTTCTGGTTACTGTGGATAACGCCACACAGCTGAGCAACCGTGATTGCGTTTCCACGGCAACTTTGACCCATACACCTGAACAGCGTTTCATTGGTTGGAACCATTGACTGGAATTGATTGGCTGAAGTGAAGGCACTTAGGCTCATGTTTTTTCCCCCACAACTCAGGTATCTTAGGTAGTCACGTTGTCCTCCTTGGCCTTACCGTTCACACAGAGGCTGCCTACTACTTTATGAACTCTTTGGACTGGTCTCTGGCTTGTTCTCTAACACGTAAAGCCCCTATCACTGGGGGAGTAAGAGGCAACTCAGGTTGTTATATGACCTTGCAATGACCTGAGATGTGGGTGGAACGCCACTGAAGACATGACCTGTACAGCATCTCTATGAAGCTCTGACGTTGAACTTGAGACAGAATGACTCAGTGCCATTACGGTTATTATTATTTTTTCCCCTAGCGATACTGGGAAGGAAACTGTGGGGTGGGACTGGATACACCTTAGTTTGCACATGAGAAAGTTATTCCCTTCAGTTTTTATTCGGCTGAAAGCCTAGTTTGGTGTGAATTGACTATCTTTACTTTAAAAAATTATTTCTTATTATCTTTATTATTGGATAGAGACAGAAGTCGAGAGGAGAGGGGGAGCTAGAGAGGGAGATAAACAGAGAGACACTTGCACCACTAGTGAAGATTTCCCTCTGCAGGTGGGGACCAGAGAGGCTTGAACACAGGTCCTTGTGCACTGTAACATGTGCGCTCAACCAGGTGCGCCACTACCTGGCCTCTTGAATACCTTTTCTTTCTTTTTTTCTTTTAATGATTTTTAAAAGTTTTTTTATTATCTTTATTTATTGGATAGAGACAGCCAGAAATTGAGAGGGAAGGGAGTGATAGAGAGGGAGAGAGACGCCTGCAGCCCTGCTTCGCCACTCATGAAGCTTTCCCCCTTGCAGGTGGGAACCAGGGTCTTGAACCCGGGTCCTTGCACACTGTAACATGTGTGCTCAGCCAGCTGCGCCACCACCTGGCCCCAAATATTTTTTCTTAAACCTGATTCTATTTGCTTAGAAAGTGCCGACCAAAACCATTAGTAAGATTCATCCTCAAACCATTTTCTTTGTGACTTACAGCTCCATGTGGACATGTGATGTAGGAGAAGACAGACACACACAGAGACGTTTTCTCTTTTATGAACAACCATTTACGTATCTTTAATCTGTAAAACTGTGTAGTTAAGGTGTCCAATTGATGATTGATACAGGTAAATTTTGTGGAAAGATAATTCCAGTTAAACAGAACAATACCACCAACACTACATGGTGTGCCTTGTATATGTGTGTCACTCTCAGTGTTGTTAAGACCCAGCCTCTCAGGTGGTTTCGAGCACTCAGTGTGCTTAATAAAGGTGCCTGCTGAGATGTACATTGGATTCCCAGAGCCGTATTCTTGCATAACTGAAGCATTATACTCTTTGTCCACCAGCTTCCCATTTTCCTCTCCCCTCCCCGGTCTCTGTGAGTTTGACGGGCACAAGAAGTGAGATCAGGCCGTATCTGGTTTTCTGGCTCATTTTACTTAAAATGTTCTCCAGTTCACTCCTTCTTGTTGTTATTGTTATTATTGCTGTTGTTGTTGCTGGATAGGACAGAGAGAAATGGAGAGAGGAGGGGAAGACAGAGAGGAGAAGAGGAAGACAGACACCTGCAGACCTACTTCACCGCCTGTGAAGTGACTCCCCTGCAGGTGGGGAGCCAGGGGATTGAACTGGGATCCTTATGCTGGTCCTTGTGCTTTGCACCATGTGCGCTTAACCTGCTGCGTTACCACCAGGCCACCCTCCAGTTCACTCTGTAGTTGTCACAAACGGAAGGATTTCTTCCCATTTGAAGAGTGATTCGAGTTTTATTGTATTCCTCTACCATGCAAGAGAAGGATGAATATGGAATGATCTCACTCATACACAGAAGTCGAAAAATAATACCAGAACACCAACTTGCCTTCCCTGAGCAGACGCCCTCACCAATGTGTCCTGGAACCTTCCCTCCCCAGAGCCCTGCACCACTAGGGACAGACAGACACAGGCTGGGGGTGTGGATCCACCTGCCAACACCCATGTCCAGTGGAGAAGCAGTAACAGAAGCCAGAACTCCCACCTTCTGCTCCCCATAAAGAATTCGGGTCAATGCTCCCAGAGGGATAAAGAACAGGGAAGCTTCTAATGGAGGGGATGGGACACGGAGCTCTGCTGGTGGGAACAGTATGAATTGTATCCCTGTTATTCCACAGTCTTGTTGATCATTATTAAAGCACTAGTAATAATTTTAGTAATTTTAATAATTTTTAATACTGTCTTCACCCTTTTTGAGTGAGTCACATGCAGGGCGTTTGAACATGAGAGGTGGTGTATTATCTAGTCTGCCTTATCCTTCAACTGTTCACAGATATTTATTTACTGATACTTTTTTTCTTAAGAGTTATCGGGCAAGGAAAATGAAGTGTTTGCTCTTCATTTACTAAATAATTGTAAAGTCGAATTTTTCATCCAAATAAAATTGCATTGTTTTCAAAAAATAATAATTTCATAAAGAAAGTTGAAAAAAAGAAAACACAAACAGAACTTGGACTGGAGTTGGTGTATTGCACCAAAGTGAAAGTCTTTGGGGTGGAGGAGGGCTCAGGTCCTGGAACATGATGGCAGAGAAGGACCTAGTGGGGGCTGAATTGTTATGTGGAAAACTGAGAAATGTTACTCATGTACAGACTACTGTATTTTACTGTTGGCTGTAAACTATGAATCCCTCCAATAACGAAAACTAACTAAATAAATAATACGCGTTTTGAACTTTTTGGTTCATGAAATAAGGGGGACAATTAAGTAAGAACTAATGAATAATAATGTGATTTGTCGTAAAGATGAAGGCTGACTTAGGGCTTGTGGACACTCATTCCATCTTGTCTCGTCCCGCGGGACCTTCAACGTGGGTTAACCTAGGAGAGGGAGTGAGGACAAGGACAAGAAGGAGAGGACAAGAGACGCGAGAGAAATGAGACAAGTCAAGATTCTGATCAAATCTGTTTATTAGCACCAAAGGTGCTGTTTTTAAGGCCAGGGCAAGGGGGGAGTTAGCAGCTGGGGACTGTTGATTGAGTGGTGTGTTGCCATGGTGATCAGCCATTATCTGGAAGGTCCTGGGTGATTCATGGGGAAGTGGAGTTGGGAGACAGAAACTTATCTTTTAAGCAAGGTCTTCTGTGAACAGAGACTCTATGGACATGCCAATAGCAACCCTGAGGGCACATGTGGCCACCACACCACCTCGGACACACTGGACACTTAGTTTTTTTTTTTTTCTGGGAGGGGGAGTGGGGTAGGATCGCAGGGCTTCTCTGGACCTTGACTTTCCTTCCCTCATGCTGGTCCGCCATGTGTGCCTGACCCACTGCGCCACCACCTGGCTCCCTGATCCGCCATGTGCGCCTGACCCACTGCGCCACCGCCTGGCTCCCTGATTTTCCCCTCCCCAAAAAGGGAGAAGTAGGGTTTCATCTTGGGAGTCGGTCAGACTTGATTTTGAGTCTGATGTGCCACCTCTGTGCTGAGGGAGTTCTTTAGCTGAACTTGAAGGCTTGGTGCAGTGCCATGTGCAGGGTAGGTGTCAGACACTCCTAGAGCCGCCCACGGAGTGACTCGAACAGCAGACGTTCGCGGTGACCCACAGTTCTGGATCCAGAAGCCCAAGATGAAGGCATCTTGAGGGCTGTTCTCGCTGAGACTCAGACTCCGCTCTGTACCGCTCTCTCAGCTGTGGTGTCAGCTGACTTGGAGAAGCAGCACCGTAGTGTTGCCCTGTACTTGTAGCCGGCATTCTCCCTGTGACCCCAGCCGTCTTCCCGCTTGCATGCCCTCCCCCATGTCCACATCCTCACTGCGTAAGAACACCACCACATGGGATTAGGGCCCAGCCTGGTGCCTGCATGCAAACTGAATTATATCTGTAATGCTTCTGTCTCCACGTGAGGCCACATTCTGAGTGATGGCTGGAGTGCTAACGTATTTGGAACCACAGGGGAGAGAGACACAATTCAGCCCATAACAGGTTCTCAGTATCTGTTTAACTACATTAATAAAATTTCTTTTTCTGAATTTTTATTAATGACTTAATAATGATGAACAAGACTGTAAGATCACAGGGGCACAATTCCACACAGTCCCCACCACCGGAGTTCCGTGTCCCATCCCCTCCATTGGAAGCGTCTCTATTCTTTATCCCTCTGAGAGTGTGAACCAAAATTCTTTTTTTTAATTTATTTTTAAAAAACTTTTATTGTCTTTATTTATTTGATAGAGACAGCCAGAAATCAAGAGGGGAGAGGAAGATTGAGAGGGAGAGAAACAGAGAGACACCTGCAGCCCTGCTTCACCCCTCATGAAGCTTCCCTACTACAAGTGGGGACCAGGGGCTTGAACCTGGGTCCTTGTGCACTGTAACATGTGCGCTCAACCAGGTGCGCCACCACCTGCCTCCCAAAATTCTTTATGCAGAAGTTGGGAGTTCTGGCTTCTGTAATTGCTTCTCCACTGGACATGGGTGTTGGCAAGTGGATCCATAAGTCTATTTCAGATATGTTCCAAGGAGCCCATGACTTTAGTCATTTTTGCCTGAGCCTGACAGCTAACATGCAGGTGGACTAAAAGTATTGTCTGGGAAGATGGTGTCAGAGTTGAGAGTAGGGCTAGAAAGCTGGATCAGGGCAGAGAGTAGCTCCAAAACATGAGGAAGGTATACAAATACCATTAACTGTTAACCCCATCTATCTGACCCAGGGCCCATATATATATTCATACTTAACACAGGAGCCTGTGTGACCGCTGAGTTTGGGAAGGTGGTGTCAGAGTTGAGAACAGGGCTACAGGGCTCGGTCAGTGGGGTAAGCAGTCAGTGGTATTCCTACAACTTCTTCATGTTTGGGAGCTACTCTCTGCCCTATTCCAGCCTTCTAGCCCGGTTCGCAACCAAATGTCTTAGCCGAGAAGATGAAATGCCATCCTCAGCGCGTGGCACAGAGCAGACCTCCAGTAACTACTTCCTGAGCAAACGCATGGGTGTCTCCCAGAGCTCTGAGTTCTAGTCTAGATAGCACTTTGTGTGTGTGTGTGTGTGTGTGTGTGTGTGTGTGTGTGTGTGTGTGTGTGTGAGTGATTTTGAGGTGCTCAGGTAAAGTTTCCGAGAATAGCTCCAGGCAGATTGGAGGGCTGGGCCTGATCTGTCTCTGTGCTCTGGGCTGCTCCCACAGCCCAGGACACTGTAGGCAGACCCATCAGATGCTTTCCTTGCTGCAGACAAAGAGTGGATTGTTCTAGCAATGATGAACAAAGTCCTCCCAGTCCTTTGAAAAGAGGTCCTAATGCTGATAACGGGCTGTAAGGAGAGATGAGGAAGCGGCTTGTGAAATGGAGCAGGTGGTAGGTTCCCACAGCCCTCGGCCTCTGGTAGCCATCAAATCAGGAAGTTGTAACCAGATAGGGAAACACCATTCTTTATGAATTCTCTCTCTTTTAAAAATATTATTAGCGACTTAGTATTAATTTACAAAATTACAAGATCACAGAATTCCACACTGTTTCTCCCAGCAGAGTTCTGTGTCCGCCTTCCCTCAGTGGAAGGGGTGTGCTCTCAAGGTTGCAGATATAGGTTGACTATAATTTCTGTAACTATTTGTCTACATTTATATACTTTTGTTCATATTTTTTCCATGGTCCTGTGTTCTCTCCCTTCCTTTAAAATTTTTTTTTAAAATTTCTTTATTGGGGAATTAATGTCTTACATTAAAAATATATATATTAAAAATATATATTTATATGTATTTAAAATATATTTAAAATGATCTTTATTTATTGGATAGAGACAGCCAGAAATTGAAAGGCAGAGGGAAATAGAGAAGGAGACAGAGAGACACCTGCAGCCCTGCTCACTATTTATGAAGCTTTCCCCCTGCAGGTGGACACCAGGGGCTTGAACATGGGTCCTTGTGCACTGTAACATATGCTCATAACCAGGTGTATCACCACCTGGCCCCTCTTCTTCCTAAGTCACACCTACACTTATTATTGCTTTTGAATGTCCATTTTTTCCTCTTCTCTTTACGAGTCCTGATGGAGTTGGAGTTCAGAGCCCTCTGGTCATCTTCCAATTATCACTTCTTCCCCACTGGGAGCATGGACCAAAATTCTTTTTTTTTTTTTTTTGTAATTTTTTTATCTTTATATAGTGACAGCCAGAAATGGACAGGGAAGAGGGTGGTACATGGGGAGAGAGACAGAGAGACACCTGCAGCCCTGCTTCACCACTTGTGAAGCTTTCCCCCTGCAGATGCGGACCGGGGGCTCGAACCTGGGTCCTTGCGCACTGTAGCATGTGCGCTCAACCAGGTGCGCCACTGCCTGGCCCCAAACAAAATTCTTTATGTGGAGCAGAAGGTGGGAGTTCTGGCTTCTGTCATTGCTTCTCTGCTGGACATGGGTGTTGGCAGGTGGATCCACACCCCCAGCCTGTCTCTGTCTTTCCCTAGTGGGGCAGGGAGGGGGTTTCCAGGACACATGGGTGAAGTCGTCTGTCCAGGGGTAATTCTCTGTCCTTCAGACCAGGATACTCACATGCCTTGAGTGCATAGCATGTGCTGAGTATGTTCTGTTTGATACAGCCAAGTGACTCAGTCTGCACCTGAGTGTTAAAGCTTGTGTGATCAGCCCCTAAGCTGCATATGCTCTCATAATTCCTCCTTGCTATCATGATTCCCAGGGTCATCACTGGGTCTTGGTGGCTGCACTACAAATCCACTGGTTCTGGTGGCCATTTTTCAATCTTTATTGGATAGGACAGAGAGAAACTGAGAGGGGCGGGGGGGAAATAGAGGAGAGAGAAAGACAGACACCTGCAGACCTGCTTTGTCACTTGTAAAGTTATCCTCCCCTGTAGGTAAGGAGGCTTGAACCACCATCCTTGTGTGAGTACCTGCACTTCATAGTATGTGCGCTTCACCCTCTGCACCACCACCCTGACCTTATGCTGCCATGATGCCATCCTGACTTCCCTGGGCAGACGCCCTCACCCATGTGTCCTGGAGCCTCCCCTCCCCAGAGCCCTGCCCTACTAGGGACAGACAGAGACAGGCTGGGGGTGTGGATCCACCTGCCAACACCCATGTCCAGTGGAGAAGCAATGACAGAAGCCAGAACTCCCACCTTCTGCTCCCCATAAAGAATTTGGGTCCAGGCTCCCAGAGGGATAAAGAACAGGGAAGCTTCCAATGGAGGGGATGGGACAGGGAACTTGGTGATGGGAACTGTGTGGGATTGTGCCCCTGTTATCTTACAGTCTTGTTCATCATTATTAAATCACTAAGAATAAAAAAGAAGACTTGTGTGCTCTCCCCCTGCTGCTAACCCCGCCTGCCTGTGTGAACTCAAGCAGCTCCCTTGCTGTCTCTGTGGCTTAGCACCCTGCCCGTAGTGTGGGGCTAGTCTACGGCACAGCACATGTGATGATATATTGTGATGTGCTTCCATGTACAGTTGGATCATCCTGGCGATTATTGCTTTATTACACTGTTGCTGAGGAGATAACTGATCGAGGATGACAGTGCTGGAGGTGAATTCTAGAGCCCAGTTTTAATCAACTGTCTTATCAGTAAGACAAGACTTAATCAGAGGATTCCGTTCTTATCGGTCCTGTTAAGGCTTCCTAGAACATAGCCCTCCCCCCTCCATGTCTTCTTCCTCCATTCTTTATCTCTTTATGGCCCTACATGCTCAACCAGGGATCAAGCCAGGTCCCCTAGCTGTCCTGTCAAACTTGTAATCTGTTTTATTTTTATTCCTTTACATCTTTATTTTTTCATGGAGATTTTGTATATAGTCAAATGCAAGTTTGTTTTCATTTATTTAGTTATTTATTTATTCACCACTCCCATCACCAAAGGTCTGTGTCCCCACCCTCACCGCTACAGATCACCCCTCTAGATCTCCCCACAGTATTGGAAATAGATTGATATATTTTTTTCCACATTCATATATATTCAGTTCTCTGTATTCCGCACATGAGTGAAGTCATTCTGTGGATGTCCTTCAGCACCTGACTGGCTTCACTGGGCATCACCTCCTCCATTTTTATCCACCTTGTCCCAAAGGACACAACTTCATTCCCTTTTATTGCTGCATGACACTCTGTTGAGTGTATGTCTCATAACTTTTTATCTAGTCCTCTGCTGAAGGGCATTTTGGTTGTTTCCAGGTCTTTGCTGTTGTGAATAAAGCCGCTGTGACCATGAGAGTGCACACTATAATCTCCATATCCTGGATGAATAATGTGAGACTCAGAGGTGAAATTTGTGGTCTGGGAGGTGGTACAGTAGATAAAGCATTGGATTCTCAGTCCCCAGCAGCACATATACCAGAGTGATATCTGGTTCTTTCTCTTTCTCTCTCTCTCTCTCTCCTATCTTTCTCATGAGTAAATACATAAAAATGTACAAAAAAGCAGGAATTTGGGGGCTGGGTGGGGGTGCACCCAGTGAAGTGTGCACACACTATGAAGTGCAAAGACCCAGATTCGGAACCAGGGGCTCCCCGCCTTCGGGAGTGGGCTGGGGGTGGCATTCACAAGCGGTGAAGCAGGGCTGCAGGTGTCTCTCTGTCTCTCTCCCTTTATATCTCCCCTCCTCTCAATTTCTCTCTGTCCCATCCAGTAAAATGAAAAAGTGGCCACAGGAGTAGTGTATTCCTAGTGCAGGCACCAAGCCCCAGGGATAACCTCAGAGGCAGAGAAAAAAAACAAAAACAAACAAAAAATAAAAGCTGGAGGTCAACTAGGAACCAAAGCAGATCACCTGGGACACAGCAAGGCAGGACTAGAACGGCTTCAGGAGCCTGCCACCAAACCACCGGTGAGTGCAAACACGTGCGGCTCGTGGACAGAGAGGAACCTAGGGAGAGATGGAGCGGCTGTTGACAGTCCGGCAGTTTACCAGTTGCGACACCAACTCCAGTCTGTTTCACCAACAAAAAGACAGCTGAAGGGAGGAGAGGACTCCCCTGAGACTCACCAAATGCAACTGTGAGTCTCCATTGCTACGGCTACTGCCCTCAGAGGCTGGAGCTACAGGGAGGAGGCCCTGTACTGACATGGGGTGGGGGGCAGAGAACTGACCAGGAAACTCAGGAGAATATCTACGCCTCAGTGGCCTAGCAGTGGGGCTGTGTGGTGGGAGCCTTTCCACACTGTCCTCTTGATGAGAACGTGGTGAATAACTGCCTCAGAACCTACAGACTATAAACAGGACTTGTTTAGACACTCACAGGGCCCAGCAGAGCAGCTGAATTGAACCTGGAGCTTTGGATCCTTGGGGTGTGAGAGTCTCTTTGCATAACCACTGTGCTACCTCTCCCCCACCCTGCTTTATCTCTTGGTCAGGAGTGAGGGATTAAGCTAAGAAGCCTGCTCACGTAGTTTGAAAGCCCTCAGGCTCCCATAGCCGGCAGGGAAGGAAAATAAAATCTGGACTCTGAACCCAGTCTGTCTGTCTGTGAGGGTAGAGAAGAGGGTGTGAGTAGGAGGAACCCGGGCCTCCCTCCTACCCCTCTCCATCCTTGGACTTCCCGAAGGACTGAGGCACCAAGTTCTCTGCCAGAGTGCTGTGCCCTGCGCAGTGCACCCACGCGGGACGGGATCCCCATCCTGCTCCCAAGGCCAGCTCGCGGCGCACTCTCCATCACCCAGAGGGGTGAGTGACTGGCGCCTGCAGCCTCGCTCACGGGAGCCTGGGAAGTATGTGGCGTCCTTCTCGTCCTCCCTGGCCACGGCTCAGAGAAGTGCTGTCACCTCTGCTCACAGACTGGGCCAGAACTCAGCCCTGAGCCCTGCCTGCCTCTCTGGTTCCTTCCACTCCCCCCTTTGGCTGTATTGCCTGTTACCTTCGGCTCCGTTCCAGAGCCGCCTGGGCCGACACTGGCTTCCAGTGCTCTTGGAATCCACAGTGAGGGGCCAGAGGTGGTGGAAACTGGCTGGACATTAAAGGGAGTGGTGACCACAGTGTCAGGGGCATGGAAGACACACAGGCTGGGAGTCTTTTTGAAAAAACAATATTTATTTACTAGTGGATAGAAAGAGATTGAGAAGGAAAGAAGTGTCTGGCCATACCACCCTAAACACGCCTGATCTCGGAAGCTAGAGAAGGAAAGAGACAGAGAGACACCCACATCCCTGCTTCACTGCTCATGAAGCTTCCCCCTGCAGGTGGGGTCTGGGGGCTCGAACCCGGATCTTGAGCGCTATAATGTGTGCGCTTAACCAGGTGCACCACCATCTGGTCCCTGGCTGGGAGTCTTGTACCAACACAGCTCCCTGCAAGGGAGACTGGGAATGGATGGTAAAAGTCTGCAGCAGAGAGGGACAGAGAAAGCAGAGCTAGGAGGGAGTGAAAGAGACAGCAGCGTCAGTGTGCTTCCATGTGGTGGGTGCTGGGGTTGAGCCTGCGTCACACGTGGCGGAGTAGCACGCTAAGTTTTAGTCACACTCTCCCCCTCCCCCCCTCTTCCCCCTCTCCCCTCTTTAGCATAGACAACAGTTTCTGGGATTCTGTGACCTCTCTGAACACCTGTCTCTTGTAGTGACTTTCCTGTTCTCCCGGCTGAGCCCACAAGCAGAAACCAAGTTCAAGGACACATCTTGAGAGTGAGCACAAAGGAAACATTAGGGCAGAGCAGAAGGGCCCTGGGACAGCTCCTCAGGGAACTGGCGGTGGCCGCGCGCAGCCTCAGGCAGGTGCATTTTCCCTTCTAGTGCTCAGGGTCTGCGCTGGTCAGATGGTCTCGTCTTCAGGATGTTGTTCCACAGACTCAGCGTGATGCCGCACAGACAGCAGGTAGCGCCATGCTAGGCGCAGTGGACACTTGAGAAACACCCGCCCGCCTTTGCTGGAGTGGAGATGGTGTTGTCAGCTACCAGGGCCGTGGCGGGGGTGGACTTCTTGGAGGAGGGTCTGGGAAATGGATAGAATGCGAGTGGAGGTGAGTGGGAAGAGAACGTTCCTTCCCTCGTTTACTGGCAATCCCTCCGAACTGCAGACGCCTGAGGCCAGCTCAGGGAAGGTGGAACACTTCTCAACATTTGTTCATCCCAGAGAGACAGGGAGTTCTCCAGGGCCATTTGGCACTGACTTAAAGCCCGGTTCCTACATGCCATCTACACTCCTTCACGTGCTGTGTCAACACCAGGAGAGCCAAGGCCAGCAGCCTGGGCGTCATGGAGTTGCTCTGAGTGGCCTTCATTAGGAAATGTATTAAAAGGAAGGCAGGGTCTCAGGAACAGCCAGGTCTTTATACCTGTGGCCTTTCAGTGTGAGTCCACAGGAAACGGGACCCAGGCCTCAGCTGTGTTCTTAGCTGCTTTGCCTCAGGCATCTCAGGAATAACTGAGTCCAGCTAGCTCATTTGGGAGTGGGTGGGGGGCTCCCTTCCCATCCTAACGCTTGCCAGCACATAATTGTGGGGTCTGGGTCAGTCCTTGTATTCCAAAGCAGAGTTCTCTCATTCTCCTCTGGCAGAGGTAAAGTCACCGTGAATGATTTTTTTTTTTTTTTAGTTTTTTATTTTATTTTATTTTTTGCCTCCAGGGTTATTGCTGGGGCTTAGTGCTTGCACTGTGAATCCACTGCTCCTGGAGGCCATTTGTTTTCCCCCTTTTGTTGCCCTTGTTGTTGTAGCCTTCTTGTGGTTATTATTGTTGTTGCTGATGTCGTTCGTTGTTGGATAGGACAGAGAGAAATGGGGAGAGGAGGGGAAGACAGAGAGGGGGAGAGAAAGACAGACACCTGCAGACCTGCTTCACCGCCTGTGAAGCGACTCCCCTGCAGGTGGGGAGCCGGGGGCTCGAACCGGGATCCTAACGCCGGTCCTTGTGCTTTGTGCAACGTGTGCTTAACCTGCTGCGCTACTGCCCGACCCCTTTTATTTTATTTTTAAATTTTATTTGTTTTATTTAATAGGACAGAGAGAACCTTAGAGGGAAGGGGATAGAGATGGAAAGACAGAGAGACCTGCATCCCTGCTTCACCACCCGTGAAGCTTTCCCCCTGCAAGTGGGGACCAGGGTCTTGAAACCCGATGCTTCTTCACTGAAATGTGAGCCTTCAGCCGGGAGCACCACCCAGCTTCTGAATGAGCCTTCAGTCTGGGGCTGCTGTTCTTCCAGGAGGAAAGTGTGTGTGTGAGTGTGTGTGTGTGTGTGTGTGAGTGTGTGAGTGTGTGAGTGTGTGTGTGAGTGTGTGTGTGAGTGTGTGTGTGTGTGTGTGTGTGAGTGTGTGTGTGTGAGTGTGTGTGTGAGTGTGTGTGTGAGTGTGTGTGAGTGTGTGAGTGTGTGTGTGAGTGTGTGTGTGTGAGTGTGTGTGTGTGTGTGAGTGTGTGTGTGTGTGTGAGTGTGTGTGTGTGAGTGTGAGTGTGTGAGTGTGTGTGTGTGTGAATGTGTGAGTGTGTGTGTGTGTGTGGGGTGTGTGTGCGAGGAATTATGCCCAGTGCGCCCCACGGACGTTTTCAGTCTATTTATGAATTTCGGGCCTTTTAGAAGGAAGTAGAGTCTCACCCCCTGTCCCTCCCCTGGCTGAGGTCAGGCCCCAGCAACCTTGGAAGGTACTGGAGAGTAGGAATGGTCAAGAGAACGCATGCCGTTTCAGGGTGAGATGGGAAAGAGATTTATCAGAGAGAGCCGTTGCGTTTATGGGCTCTTATCTTTATAACAAGGAGTCAAGATGCAATAATTAAAGCAAAAACAAAACAAAACACAGTACTCATAAAGACTCGGTCCTGTTGCCGGAGGGCTCTGAACTCCAACTCCAACAGGACCTGGAGAGAGAAGAAGAAAAAGGGAGGGACATTTGGATGTAGTGACAAATGCAGGTGTGACTTTGATAGGAGAAGATGGGACCATGGGAAAAAATGGGGCAAATATCTACCAATACAGACGGTTGTAGGAATAATAGTCAACCCCTATCTGAAACCTTGAAGTGCTGCAGCTTCCAATGGAGGGCTGGGGATTCAGACTCTGGTGGTGGGAACGGTGTGGAGTTGTGCCCCTGTTGACTTCTAATTTTGTAAGTCCATATTAAATCACTGAACAAACCAACAAACCCCTGGGTCCTGCTGTACCAGACAGGCATGTGTCTCCCTTCTGGGACACATCCTCTAGCCCCGAGAGTCTCTGTGAGGCCAGGGCCTGATGGCAGGGAGCAGGGCAGCTGCTGGGTCCACAGGGAGCCATCCCCAGTCCCACTCGCTTCTCTGCACCTCTGCCTGCTGAGTGTGGGCATCTCCCTGTGCCGGTAACAGCAGCTGTCTGGCCACACTCTTCCAAGGCTGCTGCTGGGTTTGTTTCTGGGCTTATGTTGTCCGTTTGGTTGTTATTCTCATTTCTAAATTTGTTTTTTGTATAGAGACAGAAATTGAGAGGGAAGGGGGAGGGAGAGAGGGAGAGAGAGATACCTGTAGTCTTTTCTCACCATTTGTTAAGTGTCCCCTCTGCAGGTGGGGACCAGGGGTTTGAACTCAGGTCCTTGTGCATTTATTTATTTATTTGTTTATTTATTTATATCCAGGGTTCTTATTGGGGCTCAGTGCCTGCATTATGAATCCACTGCTCTTGGAGGCTATTTTTCCCTTTCGTTGCCCTTGTTGTTTATCGTTGTTATTGTTGTTGTCATTGCTGACCTTATTGTTGGATAGGACAGAGAGAAATGGAGAGAGGAGGGGAAGACAGAGAGGGGGAGAGGAAGACAGACACCTGCAGACCTGCTTCACCGCCTGTGAAACGACTCCCCTGCAGATGGGGAACCGGGGGCTCGAACCGGGATCCTGAAGCCTATCCATGAGCTTTGCACCATGTGTGCTTAACCCACCGCGCTACCTACCGCCTGGCCTTCGTCCTTGTGCATTATGACTCGTGCACTCACCCGGCCCTCTTCAACTGCTATTCTTTCTTGTCTTGAAGTCGAGTGTGGACTGAGTTTCAGATGTTCCACTTTGATACTAAACTCACTCCCTCTGTTGCTTGGGCTACAAGACAGGAAACCCAAACCTCTGGGAAGAGGGATGGCTGAGGGGTGGGCAGCACTGGGGGAAAGGCCAGGGGGCCTGACTTCCCAGGAGAGCAGACGCGTAACAGCTAGAAGCAGGAACACAGTACACATGCGCCACACACACACACACACACACACACACACACACACACACACACACACACGACAAATCCAGTTACATAAAGTGCAAAAAAAAAAAACACCTGTAAAAGACAGTTGAATTTTCTATTTGTTCTGTGGTAAAGTCATGGTTGCAGTCCGTTTCAGAGTTCTAGAAGAGAGTGGGAACACTGGAATGGGAGGAACAAGCCATCGCCGGTGCTGTTTGTGCCACTCACTCAAGAGCTTGTGTCTCCCCCCTTCCCCACCCCAGAGAGCTTAGCCTTGGCAGGCCCCCTCTGCTGTCCAGAGACAAAAGTGTCGACCCAAGACAGCCATTCTGGTTTTGGCTTGCAACTCCAGCTGGCACTTGGCGTCCCACGGGGCCCCCTCTCAGTTCGCTGCCCCTTACCCTGTTCACTGGGGAAATGAGGGGGCCCCAGAGGTGAGGGGTGGGGGGCACTGCCTCGGCACGGCGGTCAGGCGATGGAGGAGACCTCTCTGTGTTTCTGCGCCCTGCAGCACAGCGTCCTGGGGGAGGCCCGGCAGCGGCTCGGACCACTAGGGAGGCAGCAGAAGGAGGTGGACAGCAGCAGGGCCAGGGCGATGATGCAGGCCAGCACCCAGCGGATGGCGCCCGGGTAGACGAGGGGCAGGATGAGGAGCATGAGCAAGCCCAGCAGGAGCAGGTGTGCAGCCAGGCGCCGGGCCGCCACGCGGTTGGCACTTCCCGGGTCCTGCCCGTCCTCTCCCACCACGCGGGGCTGCTCTGCTGCGGAGGGGAGGCCCGCTAGCCCCTGAGGACAGAGCCTCACCTCCAGGGCCGCCCGGGCCAGGCACCCGGCTTCTAGGTCGCGCAGGCTGCAGATGAGGCCCCCCGGGACAGCGGTGGCCTTGCGGCACAGTGGGCAGGTGACGGTCCAGGTGTCGTCCTGCACACACAGCAAGAGCTTCAGGCAGACGGCGCAGAAGGAGTGCTGGCAGCCCAGTAGCTTGGGCGGCCGGGCACAGCTGTAGAGCTCCCTGCACACCAGGCACTCCAGGTCACGCTCGGAGGAAGTGTGCCCATCCCTCGCTGAGCCCACTGGGGCCATGGCTGTGGCTGTGGCCGTGGCCGTGGAGATGGGCTGGGGCTGCTGGGGGGCCGGCTGCCTCGAGGTCTCAGCGGAGGCCATGCTGGGTGTGGGGGCCGGTGGTCGTGACAGCTCAGAGCCCGGTGTCCCTGTGCACCTCCCACCAGTGGCTGCAGCCTGGGTCTGTCTGGGCTCAGTGGGCGTCCCCAGCTCCTTCCCTCCGGTGCCTGGTGGCAGCAGCTGTCTGGCCCCCTCTCCCAGGGCTGCTCAGCTTGTTTCTGGACTTAACGCTGTCTCTTCAATTATTACTATTTCTTTTCTTGAAATTGAGGGTTAATCAGTAACTCGTGGGCCCAGAGACTTTGAGATGGCTGATAGAGAAGCCAGAGGGGGCAGGGCTTTTGTGTGAATCAGGACTTTCCTGTTGGGGCCAGGCATCTTGGGCAGACCCACAGTCCCTGGCTGGTAAACTCTGGGCCACCTACGTAATTTTTGCCTGAGTTTGACAGCTGACATGCAGGTGGGCTAAATATACTGTTTGGGAAGATGGTGTCAGAGTTGAGAATAGGCCTAGAAAGCTGGATCAGGGCAGAGAGCAGCTCCCAAACATGAGGAAAGTCTATAAACACCATTAACTCTTTACCTCATGGATCTGACCCAGGGCCCATGTCTACTCACATTCAGCACAGGAGCCTGTGTGGCCTCTGAGTCCCTGTCAGTCTGAGCTCACAGTCCATGGTCACAGCTGGAACATTCTCGGCTGCTCTCATGTTGGGACCCGTCTTCCTCGAGGGGCAGAGTGGGGAGTCCCCGCCATGGCTGCTCTGCAGTTACTAGCTGTCAGGCTCAGGCAAAATTTGCTAAAGTCATGACCACCCCCCCCCCCTTAGAACATACCTAAAGGAGACTTCCTAGATTCTTCCCACATGAAGACCTCTACTTTTTTCAAAGTCCATATTCAGCGGGGAAGCAATTATAGAAGCCAGACCTTCCACCTTCTGCACCCCATAACAACCCTGGGTCCATGCTCCCAGAGGGATAAAGAATAGGAAAGTTGTCAGGGGAGGGGATGGGATACAGAGTTCTGGTGGTGGGAATTGTGTGGAGTTGTACCCCCTCTTATCCTGTGATTTTGTCAGTGTTTCCTTTTTATAAATAAAAAACTAAAAAAATTAATTTAATAATTATTGACAAGACCTTAAGGTAAGAGGGGTACAAATCCACACAATTCCCACCACACAGTTCTCATCAGGAACCTAAAGGGAAGAGTATAGCAGATGAGATTGGAGGAAGGCCCCTACTTTCATTTGCTCTATTTCTACTTTGGGTTTCCTGATTGTTAAACACTTTGTCATGCTTTACATCTCACTGCTTTTCAGCCACCAAGCTGCAGACTCTACCATGACACCATCCTGATCTCCCTGGGCAGACGGCCTCACCAGTGTGTCCTGGAACCTCCCCTCCCCACATCCCTGCCCCACTAGGGACAGACAGACACAGGCTGGGGGTGTGGATCCACCTGCCAACACCCATGTCCAGCGGAATTACAGAAGCCAGAACTCCCACCTGCTGCTCCCCATAAAGAATTTGGGTCCATGGTGTGTATGAGTCACCGTACCCTTCCCAGTGTTCTATGCTCCCCACCTCTGATAAACACTATGGTTCCTACAAAGTAAGAGGCAGAGGCTGCTTGTCATCCTTTGTTTGTTTATTTGTTTTTGTTTTTTTAAAGTTGATTTAGCCATTTACCATCCACATATGAGCAAGACCATCTGGGAGTTGTCCTTCACCTGTTTCACTTACCATAATCACCTTCAGTTCCATCCATTTTTTTAAATTTTATTTTCCCTTTTGTTGCCCTTGTTGTTTTATTGTAGTTATTGTTGTTGTTATCGATGTCATCATTGTTGGATAGGACAGAGAGAAATGGAGAGAGGAAGGGAAGACAGAAAGGAGGAGAGAAAGATAGATACCTACAGACCTGCTTCACCACCTGTGAAGTGACCCCCCGGTAGTTGGGGAGCTGGGGGCTCGAACCCGGGATCTTTCCGCTGGTCCTTGTGCTTTGCGCTTAACCCACTGCACTACCAGTTCCATCCATTTTGTTCTAAACAATGCAATCACATCTTTCTGGTTATAGAATAGTGTTTCACTGAATATATATGCCATAACTTCTTAATCCACTCATATGGCAGTTAGAATTAAGCTTCTCTATTTTGGTGACTGTGAATCATGCAGCTATGAACTCAGGGTTTGCTTATTTACAGTGTCCTACTCTGGGGTTCTCAAACAAAAAACAAAAACAAAACAAATTTAAAAAAAGGGGGGGGGTTTGGGAAATGCTGTTGGACCAAGTCAGCTCACTTATAAGTTCCTGTGAATTTTAAAGACTGGCTGAGTTGCATTTTGGGGCTATATGATTTGCTTTCTTCAAAGAATATGCTAAAGGTTCAGCTTATGATGTCTACTGTTGCTCGCTGTTAGGGACACGTCCAGAGGTTCACCATGCAATGCCTCCTGTTTACATGTGCCCAAATGCTGTTTTTTGGGATTAAGTGTTGAAAAAGGCTTGCTTCCTCCAAGGGCGGCCTGTGTCTGTTCACATCATGCACCTAGTGCAAACCACAAAAGTGACCCTGTTTCCTTGTCTGCGTGACCCTTAAGCAGCTCCACCATGACATGTCACATCTGCCACCAGGTCCAGCACCCACCCCTGAGTTTACATTCCCTGCACCAATTTATGGTTTACTTAGCCCTCTGTCTGAGGTCAGGACTTCTCATCTATATTTCACTTGTGTATGTGTTTCTGTAAACAATCACAAAATGCTTGTGGGAAGAGGTCTAGGAAGAAAAAAGAAAAGAACGTAGAGGAGGATTTCTGGAGTTGTGACTCTGAGATCACTCCCCGAGTAAACTAGAAAAAGCAATGCAGAATCTCCTGAGAACCCGACAGAATACAACCAGGATTTCTTTAGAAACTCACTAAGCCACAGGTGAGTGCAGACATGTGTAGCCAGTTGTCGTCAAAGTTCAGGGTGCCATTAGGCCGGGCTAGCTTCGCGGCGGGAGACAGATGACCAGGGACACACGGCTGAGCAGAGAAGCAGTATTTCTTTATTCACGAGCAAACGGTTCAAAAAACTCATCTAATCACCACACAGTTCTGTCCTGCATTCCCCCCCCCCTCTGGAACCCAGGAAGTACGTAGGATAGGGGGTGGGAGAAGGGAGAAGCACGAAAAGGCAGACTAAAAACCACAATCTCCTGGAGGAGGGGGGAGTGAGACCAAACCAACGTAACAGGATGACCATGTAAATAGACCACAACGTCAAGCAATGTAACAGAAGGGCTCCCAGAAGCAGAACTAGAAGCCTACCAACAGCCGGTGGGTGCAAAAAAAAGGAGTAAGAGAGAGAATCTTGGAACTCAAGGAGCCTTACTTAGTGCCATTTGGCACCTAACTGGGAGTGAGCCAGCAGAGCACGCAGCTGGTGGCAGGGAAGTGGGTCTTGGGTGCTCAACCTGTGAACTCGGGCAACAGAATATTGACCTGCACAAAGACTCACCAATGTTTAAGTGAAAAATCTGGCCGAGATTAAAGCCCTCTGATTGGCAGCCTCTCTGGGAGACTGTATAGAGAGTCCTTAAACAAATATAAATGGAATTACCTTATGATCCATCAATAACACTCTTAAGCACTTAACAGGCACTCAAACACTAATTAAGAGGGAGGCATGCACCCCTGCGTTCATAGCTGCACTATTCACAACAGCCAAGGAGTGGAAGCAGCCTAAATGCCCATCCGCAGATGACTAGATAAAGAAGTTGTGGGATATAGATGCCATGGAATACTACTCTGCAGTGAAACAAACACAAGATGATGTTGTGTCCTTTGAGATGAAATGGATGGAGCTGGAGATCATTATGCTTAGCAAAATAAATAAAGAGATGGGAGGTGATCTGATGGCCTCACTTGTGGAATCTAGAGATTGGATACATAAAAATTTGAAGAAAAAACAGAAGCAAGCAGATTGTTTCTAAGACTTGTGAACTATTATGGCTATCTTTAGGAGGCGGGAGGGTGGGGATGGATACAGAACGTTGGTGGTGGGTTTGGTGTGGAACTATATGCTGTAATCTTATAATCTTGGAATGAGCTAACAAAAATAAAATTTAAAGAAAGAGAACATAGACCAAGAAGAATTGGTAGCTACAGACAGAGGCAAAGGAGTGGGATGAACGTGGGCTTGGCATTCTCTCATTTCCTCAAGATTAAACCACTGTCTTCTCTGCTCTTCTGACCCAGGCTGTCCTGCAGGTTGGCATTTTGGAGACAATGTGTGCTTATCTGAGAACTTCTCTACTGTCCTTTGTCTGCACATTCCAAGGAGCCAGACCTGGGTTTCGGACCACTGGACCATGTGAAATTAATCCTCCCAAGCATGGCTTGCCATCTGTGAAATGTACTCTGTGGGCGGCTCCTCCCCACACGCGTGTCTGTCTGGGTCACTGCAGAGGCTTCTGTGGGGGAAAACATTTGACTGAAAGAATAGAGCAGCTGAGCACTGCTCCGGGCTTTCAGTTAATGGCGGGAAGGCTGTGAGATGCTCAGGGCTTGGAGTTGACGGCAGGAAGGCTGTGAGCTGCTCAGGGCTTGGAGTTGATGGCGGGAAGGCTGTGAGCTGCTCAGGGCTTGGAGTTGATGGTGGAAAGGCTGTGAGCTGCTCAGGGCTTGGAGTTGATGGCAGGAAGGCTGTGAGCACTGCTCAGGGCTTGGAACTGATGGCGGGAAGGCTGTGAGCTGCTCAGGGCTTGGAGTTGATGGTGGAAAGGCTGTGAGCACTGCTCAGGGCTTGGAGTTGATGGCAGGAAGGCTGTGAGCTGCTCAGGGCTTGGAGTTGATGGCAGGAAGGCTGTGAGCTGCTCAGGGCTTGGAACTGATGGCGGGAAGGCTGTGAGCTGCTCAGGGCTTGGAGTTGATGGTGGAAAGGCTGTGAGCACTGCTCAGGGCTTGGAGTTGATGGCAGGAAGGCTGTGAGCACTGCTCAGGGCTTGGAATTGATGGCGGGAAGGCTGTGAGCACTGCTCAGGGCTTGGAGTTGATGGTGGGAAGGCTGTGAGCACTGCTCAGGGCTTGGAGTTGATGGCGGGAAGGCTGCGAGCACTGCTCAGGGCTTGGAGTTGATGGTGGAAAGGCTGTGAGCACTGCTCAGGGCTTGGAGTTGATGGCAGGAAGGCTGTGAGCACTGCTCAGGGCTTGGAGTTGATGGCGGGAAGGCTGCGAGCACTGCTCAGGGCTTGGAGTTGATGGTGGAAAGGCTGCGAGCACTGCTCAGGGCTTGGAGTTGATGGTGGAAAGGCTGTGAGCTGCTCAGGGCTTGGAGTTGATGGCGGGAAGGCTGCGAGCACTGCTCAGGGCTTGGAGTTGATGGCGGGAAGGCTGCGAGCACTGCTCAGGGCTTGGAGTTGATGGCGGAAAGGCTGTGAGCACTGCTCAGGGCTTGTAGTTGATGGTGGAAAGGCTGTGAGCACTGCTCAGGGCTTGGAGTTGATGGCGGGAAGGCTGTGAGCTGCTCTGGGCTTTGAGTTAATGGTGCAAAGGCTGTTTTCTTTTTTCTTTTTTTTTTTTGCCTCCAGGGTTACTGCTGGGGCTCAGTGCCTGCACCATGAATCCACTGCTCCTGGAGGCCATTTCCCCCCCCCCCTTTGTTGCCCTTGTTGCTGTAGCCTTGTTGTGGTCATTATTGTTATTGCTTTCATTGTTGTTGGGTAGGAGAGAGAGAAATGGAGAGGGGAAGACAGACGGGGAGAGAAAGATAGACACCTGCAGACTTGCTTCACTGCCTGTGAAGCAACTCCCCTGCAGATGGGGAGCCGGGGGCTTGAACTGAGATCCTTGTGCAGGTCCCTGCGCTTTGCGCCACGTGTGCTTACCCCACTGTGCTACCGCCCGGCCCCCAGTCCTTGATATTCTTATGTAACACCACTGGGCCTAATGTCCCTTCTTTACTTTTTTTTCTTCCTTATCTCACTAATCTTAGTTTAGTCGTCTTATCTTCTTGATTTTTTTCCTGCTAGAAGGCCCCAGAATGTTTTCTAATTTCTCCTTTTCCTTTACCATTTAGACTCATTTCCGTGAGACCCTCATGGTTTTTTTGTTGCCTGTCTATAAGGTGGGAGAGTTATATACATAAACAACATATATTATTGCTAGCTCTCACATTTATGTCTCCAATAGTGAAGCTGACGTCTAAACTCCCAATATGCACATCCAATTGCCTTCATATTTCTTTGAATCTCTATTGGACACCTCAAAATTGAATGTCCAAAACTAGACTACTGTTTCCTTTTATCACCCCTCAATACTTAATCCCATAAAAAATAAAAAAAAATTTTATTGCCACCAGTGTTATCTCTGGGGCTCGGAGCCTGCACTATGAATTTACCACTCTTGGCAGACATTTTTTCCTTTTCTCTCTCTCTCTCTCTCTCTCTCTCTCTCTCTCTATATATATATATATATATATATATATATATATATATATATATATATAATTCTGTAGGACAGAGAGAAATTTAGAGAGGAGGAGGAGATAAAGAGGAGAGAGAGAAAGACACCTGCAGACCTGCTTCACTGCTTGTGAAGCTTCCCTTCCTGCAGGTGGGGAGCTGGTGCTTGAACCTGGGTCCTTCTGCATAGTACTATGTGCATTTAACCAGGTGTGCCACTCACTCTCTCTCTCTCTCTCTCTCTGAATATTTACTTATTCCCTTTTGTTGCCCTTGTTGTTTTATTGTTGTAGTTATTATTGTTGTTGTCATTGTTGGATAGGACAGAGAGAAATGGAGAGGGGAGGGGAAGACAGAGAGAGGGAGAGAAAGACAGACACCTGCAGACCTGCTTCACCGCCTGTGAAGCGACTCCCCTGCAGGTGGGGAGCCGGGGGCTTGAACTGGGGGGCTTGAACTGGGATTCTTATGCTGGTCGGTCCTTGCACTTTGCGCCACATGTGCTTAACCCACTGCGCTACCACCAGACTCCCACTCATTCTCTTTTTGACCCCTGCTGGGCTAGTGTGGGGGTGCCTCTTCCTGGGTGCATACTCTCTGGGTTGGAGAGAACTTGGCCAGAGCCAGCCTGGGCTGCTTCAGCTACGCGAGGGAGATGACTCATGAACAGAGCTGATGGTGGTGAGGCAATTCAATTCTTTATTGATCAGGGAGCCTAGGCTTTTAAAGATCAGACCCAGAAGTGGCAAGTCAGAAACAGAAATGGCTTGACATGGCTAGGAAAGGGGTGGAGAAAGGCAAAAGGGGCTGCAAAAGGTAACTTCCTTAGCAACTGTTGCGAGGGTTTTAACTGGTAGGATAAATAATAATACCTTCTGCAGGCAAGAAGGGTCTTGAGGGTAGAAAGAAGATAGCTCAAAGGAATGGAATGGGTGGGGATCTTTCAGGCAAAACAATGATCATGTAGATAATAAGGGAGCAGGCCATAGTATCAGGAATTCAGGGTGCTTTGTGAGGCAGGGAATCTGATAAGATGGGGAAAACCTTTGGGATTATTCCTGTCCCTCCTTGCTCAACCTCTCAGTAGAGAGAGAGACTGACAGGATAGATGGACACCTCAGGTCAAGCCCTGCCAGGTTCTACCATAGCCTCACAATTTCCCAACAGACCCCAGTTGATAGTAACTCTATTTTTTAAGTTATTCAGATAAAATAAACAGCTTTGGAATTGACTTTGACTCAGCCATTTCACAGACACTTGATCAGAACTCCAATCATCCCACCTTACAGTCATGTCCAAACCTAAGGAGTTGTTCCCATCGCCACTGTTGTCACCTCTTCTGCAGCTCTACCATCTCTCACTTGGCTACTTGGGAACAGTTTCTGGAGTGCTTCTGCCACTCCTTCCTTGGCTACAGTCTCTACATACCAGCCACAACGATCTTTAAAAAAAAAATTTATAAGATGGAAACACTGACAAGACCATAGGATAAAAGGGGTATAATTCCCACCACCAGAACTCTGTATCCCATCCCCTCCCTTGATAGCTTTCCTATTTTTTTTCTTCCTTCCTTCCTTCCTTCCTTCCTTTCTTTCTTTCTTTCTTTCTTTCTTTCTTTCTTTCTTTCTCTCTCTCTCTTTCTTCCTTCCTTTCTTTCCCTTTCTTTTTAAGTTTTATTTATATAAAGGAAACACTGACAAAAACCATAGGATAAGAGTACAACTCCACACAATTCCTACCACTAGATCTCCATATCCCATCCCCTCCCCTGATAGCTTTCCTATTCTTTAACTCCTCTGGGAGTATGGACCCAGGGGAGCAGAAGGTGAAGGTCTGGATTCTGTAATTGCTGAACATGGGTGTTGACAGGTGGATCCATACTCCCAGCCTGTCTCTCTCTTTCCCTAGTGGGGCAGGGCTCTGGGGAAGTGGAGCTGCAGGACACATTGGTGGGGTCATCTGCCCTGGGAAGTCTGTTTGGCATCATGGTATCTTCTGGAACCTGGTGACTGAAAAAAGAGTTAACATATAAAGCCAAACAAATTGTTGGCTAATTATGAACCTAAAAGCTAGAATATTGCAGATGAAGATTTTGGGTTTTCTGTTTTGGAAATAGCTAGTAGGTCTATTCCAAGGGGCCCATGACTTTACTAGTTTTTGCCTGAGCCTGACATCTGATATGCAGGTGGACCCAGGTTATTGTCTGGGGAGATGATGTCATGGCTGGAAAAAGGACTAGAAAGCTGGATGAAGGAAGAGAGTAGCTCCCAAATATGGGAAAAGTGTATAAAGATTGTTGACTGTAAACCCCATCGATTTGATCTGGAGCTCATACTCAGTACAGGAGCCTATGTGACCTGTGCATCCCTGTAGGTTCGAGCTCACATTCTGTGGTCATGAGTAGTAATGTTCTTTTTTTTTGTTGTTGTTGTTTTTGTTTTTTTAATTTTTTATTTAAGAAAGGATTAGTGAACAAAAGCATAAGGTAGGAGGGGTACAACTCCACACAATTCCCAACACCCAATCCCCATAACCCACCCCCTCCCATGGTAGCTTTCCCATTCTCTATCCCTCTGGGAGCATGGACCCAGGGTCGTTGAGGGTTGCAGAAGGTAGAAGGTCTGGCTTCTGTAATTGCTTCCCCGCTGAACAAGGGCGTTGACTGGTCGGTCCATACCCCCAGTCTGCCTCTCTCTTTCCCTAGTAGGGTGTGACTCTGGGGAAGCTGAGCTCCAGGACACATTGGTGGGGTCTTCAATCCAGGGAAGCCTAGCCAGCATCCTGGTGGCATCTGGAACCCGAGTAATGAAGCTGAAGGGTTGTCATTCCACACGTGAAGTCTCTGGATACATTCTGAGGTAAAGCATGTTGAGGTAGCAATCGTTGCTTTGGTTAGGTTGTAATCGGCAGATGCAATGTTATTTGGTTTGGATTGGGAGATACATACGGGAAAGTGGGCCCTATCCAAGGGTTCCAGGACTGGGGGAAGTAGGGGCTCTATAGTGAAGATGTGAGGTTCCTGCTGTCTTAGGGTTCAAAAAGACAATCAATAGTTAATATTATCATCACATTATTTGTTAATTGGGTTAACTTTGAAAAGTCCCTTTGTTATGGTTTGCTGGACAGTACCCAGTATCTTGTATATAGCTGTGCTATTGGAAGCTTCTAATCTACTTGGTCTAGGCTTTTGAGAGAGTCCGCATATCAAATACATAGCCTATATATTAAAAAGATTCAGTTTGTCTTTTGAGAAACTTTGAGACATACAATTGATTTCCCCCTCTCATATTAATTAGCTACTGATTTATATGTCTACATTTTGCTAGGAGTGTACATAAACACCATTCCCACCACCAAAGGACTGTGACCCATCCCTCCCGCCCACTCCCACCCCCCACTGGCCCAGGAAGCTACATGCCTACCCCTCACCACTGGGTTTTTACTTTGGTGCCCTACTTACAATTTGATCAGGTCCTGCTTTTAGTTTCCCTTTCAGATCTTCTTAGTCAGCTTCTGTTGATGAGTGGGATCATCCCATACTCATCTTTATCTTTCTGACTTAGTTCACTTAACATAATTCCTTCTAGCTCTGTCCAAGATGGGTCAGAGAAGGTGGGTTCATTGTTCTTGATAGCTGCATAGTATTCCATTGTGTATATATACCACAGCTTTCTCAGCCACTCATCTGGTGTTGGGCACCTGGGTTGCTTCCAGGTTTTAGCTATTATGAATTGTGCTGCTATGAACATAGGAGTACACACCTCTTTTTGATTGGGTGTTATGGAGTCCTTGGGGTATAACCCCAGGAGAGGAATTATTGGGTCATATGGAAGGTCCATGTCTAGCCTTCTGAGAGTTTTCCAGACTGCTCTCCACAGAGGCTGTACCAATTTACATTCCCACCAGCAATGTAAAAGGGTTCCTCTGTCCCCACATCCTCTCCAGCATTTGTTGCTGCTGTCCTTTTTGATGTATGCCATTCTTACAGGAGTGAGGTGGTATCTTAGTGTTGTCTTGATTTGCATTTCTCTGATAATCAGTGACCTAGAGCAGTTTTTCATATGTTTGTTAGCCTTTTGCATCTCCTCTGTGGTGAATGTTTTGTTCATTTCCTCTGCCCATTTTTGGATGGGGTCATTTGCTTTTTTGCGGCTAAGTTTGCTGAACTCTTTATATATTTTGGTGATTAGTTTCTTGTCTGATGTCTGGCATGTGAAGATCTTCTCCCATTCTGTGAGGGGTCTCTCTGTTTGTTTAATAGTTTCTTTGGATGTGCAGAAGCTTTTCAATTTGATGTAGTCCCATTGGTTTGTTTCTGCTTTGGTCTTCCTTGCAATTGGGTTTGATTCATCAAAGATGTCCTTGAGGTGTAGGTGGGAAAGTGTTTTACCAATGTTTTCCTCTAAGTATTTGATTGTTTCTGGTCTGACATCTAGGTCTTTGATCCATTTGGAGTTGATTTTTGTTTCTGGTGAGATAAAGTGGTTCAATTTCATTCTTCTGCATGTTTCAACCCAGTTTTCCCAGCACCATTTATTGAAGAGAGCCTCCTTTTTCCATTTAATCCTTTGGGCCCCCTTATCAAAGATTAGATGCCCATAGGTGTTGGGAGAGTAGTAATGTTCTGAGTTGCACCAATTTCAGGACCCATCTTCAGGTGGTAGATAGAGTATGTTATTCAATCGCTCTTTGGAGGATGGAACATTCCCTACCATTGTTGATCCATATTGAGGGCAAAGTCCTATGGGGGCCCACAAAGGGGTCCATTATGTTGTTCCTGGGCCTAGACCTTGAATAGATCCTTCTCTCCATTGTCACTGGTCATCTCCATTAGGAACAATAATCCCTTTTTAATGTAAGTCATTTTAAAAATTTTTATTCGTGATTGAGTAGTGGTGAACAAGATTATAAGACCACAGGGCCACAATTCCACACACTTCCCACCATCAGAGCTCCGTGTCCCATCTCCTCCATTGGAAGCCTCCCTGTTCTTTAGCCTTCTGGGAGTATGGACCAGAATTCTTTATGGGGAGCAGAAGGTGGGAGTTCTGGTTTATGTAATTGCTTCTCTGCAGAACATGGAATAAACACAAGTGATTTATTTCATGTTCCCTTTATTCAAACCTCTGCTATGACTAATAGCTCACTTTGAATAAAAAAATCAAAATTTTATAATGATCAAGAAGACTTTCATTGAGCCGGTCCTGCTATCTCTCTGACCTGCGCCTTCTTACCATTCTCCAGTGCAAATCTGTCTTTAAAAAGTCACCTCTGTCTCCAGACATTGTCACAGTGGAGGTTAAGACTCCAACATGAATGATGGAGGCAGGTGTGTAGCAGTCTATGACTTACTTTTCCCCACTCCACTGAATCTGTGGCTGATATGATGGACCACACTGTCAGGACCCATATCTTCTTTCTTCACCTTGAGAAGTCCCCGTTTTGAAATGCACCTTGTACTTCACGAAGACTATTCAGCTCTGCATCCCAGTCTGTAGAGAGAAGACAAGGAAGAATAAAGAGTTCTGACCCCACCTTTAAGGACACTACCCAGAAGGTGCACAGACCAACCCCATTTATAGTTTATTGACCAGGGCTTAATAACATGGCCATACACGGATATAAAGAGGGTGGGATATTATTCTTTACATGGGAAGCTGTGTACACAGGTGAAATACAATGTTCTATCACGGCCATTTTGCAGAGGCTAATATAGTGGTGGAGACTTTGATAGCATGTATCTCTAAGGAAAGTTAACTTAACTTCTGGAAAAGGATGACAGAGGACCTAGTGGGTGTTGTACTGCTATGTGGAAAACTGAGAAATGTTATGCATGTACAAGCTATTGTACAACTGTAAAACATTAATCCCCCAATAAAGAAATTAAAAAAGAAAAAACAAAATACAGGATTTGGGAGATGTATTGGTCTATCGGAAAAGTGCTGACATGTTTTTGCATAGAAAAACATAGAAAACAATTACAAAAACAGAAGAAGAAGAAAAGAAAAACATGGGGGGGGGGAAGTGTTTGCCTTCCCCTTCTGTTCCAGAACAGTTTAGTCCTAGAACCCTTAGTTGGGTGAGAAAGGTAGATGCTTACACTGGCAGAGGCTCAAGAAGGAAGCTTCTGAGAGCCGGGCATAGACAGTGAGGGCGTTCACACTCATCACACCCCGGTCCAGAGAGAGCAGCAAAGGAGCGAGCTCATCTGTGCAAGGTGTGCCCTGCTGCAGGGAGTCAGGACCAAGTAGTATGGGCAGGGCACTGTGACTTGGCATGCCAGAGCCTAGTGGGAGAGGAGGGGTTTGTGCAGGTGGATAGGAGGTGTGATGGGGAGATACAGGACACTGGGATTTGACCAAGTAAGTAACTATGTACAAGATATGAAACAAAATGTCAGTGAAATTGTCTGAGTAAATTCCTTAACAATTCTCCATTAAAAGCAAGAAAATAGGAGTCAGGCGGTGGCGCAGTGGGTTAAGCGCATGTGGCGCAAAGCTCAGGGACCGGCGTAAGGATCCCGGTTCGAGCCCCGGCTCCCCACCTGCAGGGGAGTCGCTTCCCAGGTGGTGAAGCAGGTCTGCAGGTGTCTGTCTTCCTCTCCCCCTCTCTGTCTTCCCCTCCTCTCTCCATTTCTCTCTGTCCTATCCAACAACGAATTGCGTCAACAAGGGCAATGATAATAGCCACAACGAAGCTACAACAAGGGCAACAAAAGGGGGAAAAAATGGCCTCCAGGAGCGGTGGATTCATGGTGCAGGCACCGAGCCCAGCAATAACCCTGGAGGAGGAAGAAAAAAAAAAAGGCAAGAAAATAACTTCGAAGTCCCTGTCAGTCCAGGCTCCTAGTCCATGGTTCCCAGCTGTGATCATGGCTCAGGCTGACAGGCACTCAGAAGCTACACAGGCTCCTGTGCTAAATAGGAATACATATGGGGCCTGGGCCAGATTGATGGGCTTTAACAGTTAATGAGTTTATAGACTTTCCTCATATTTGGGAACTTCTCTCTACCCTGATGCAACTTTCTAGCCCTATTCTCAACTCTGACACCATCTCCCCAGACAATGATTTTAGTCCACATGCTAGCTATCAGACTCAAGGAAAAATTATTAAAGTCATGGCCCCCTTGGAACATACATAAGATAGACTTCCTAGCTTCTTCCCACACGAAGACACCTAGTTTTATTTGCTCTATTCCTACCTTTGGGTTCCTGTTTATTAAACAACTTGCTTTATATCTTACCACTTTTCAGCCACCAAGATATAAGTGCTACCATGACACCATCCTGACCTCCCTTGGCAGATGCCCTCACTAATGTGTCCTGGAACCTCCACTCCCCAGAGCCCTGCCCCACTAGGGACAGACAGAAACAGGCTGGGGGTGTGGATCCACCTGCCAACACCCATGTCCAGTGGAGAAGCAAATACAGAAGCCAGAACTCCCACCTTCTGCTCCCCATAAAGAATTTTGGTCCAGACTCCCAGAGGGATAAAGAACAGGGAAGCTTCCAATGGAGGGGGTGGGACACGGCACTCTGGTGGTGGGAACTGTGTGGAATTGTAGCCTTGTTATCTTTCAATTATGTTACTCATTATTAAATCACTAGTAAAAATTTTAAAAAAGAAAATAGGCAAAACTATTCTAGATAAACTTTTTCAAAGCTCTGACAACAAGCCAAGAGGTTCTTTATAGCATGTCAGGAACATGCATTCAAGAAAAATGTCCAAATCATGATAAGATGCATAGCTCTGTGACATTTCAGTCTGTTCTATACTGACTGCTCTCTCTCCAACTTTGTGGTAACCCTGGAAACCAACATCTAGAAAGTCAAGAAAGAGGACCCATTCGGGTAGGCACTCTTTCCAAGTATTGTCCTCACAGAATGGTCATCATTTGACGGGACTGGTGGGAGACTGGAAGACGTCACTGGAAAGGAGATGACACAATGCAGTCTAAATAAGTCTTTTTTTTTTTTTTTTTGCCTCCAGGGTTATTGCTGGGTCTCAGTGCCTGCACTATGAATCCACTGCTCCTGGAGGCCATTTTTGCCCCTTTTGTTGCCCTTGTTTATCGTTGTTGTTAATATTGGTGTTATTGCCGTCATTGTTGTTGGATAGGACAGAGAGAAATGGAGCGAGGAGGGAAAGACAGAGAGGGGGAGAGAAAGACAGACACCTGCAGACCTGTTTCATCACCTGTGAAGCGAGTCCCCTGTAAGTAGGGAGCCGGGGACTCAAACCAGGATCCCCACACTGGTCCTTGCGTTTGGCGCCATGTGCGCTTAACCCCTGTACTACCGCCAACCATAAGTCTTAAGATATTTTCCCCAACTAAAGGATTCAGAAAACAATCTATTATTTGATGCCTCACATATCATCCAAAACATGCAAAACATTTAGAATGAGAGTAAATTAGTGGCTGATAGGCTAAAGGGAGGAAACACAGAGTTACTACAGTGGATTGAGAGCCTCTTTCTGGGTGACAAAATGTTCTAGGGTTCGTTAACTGCACAGTCTTGCGAATATTTTAGAAACAATGACTCGGATACCTTAGCTGGTATATTTTCTGACATGTGAGATATATCTCAATTAAAATAGGGCCTAAATTTTCAAGATATTCAGGAGAGGCTTATACTAGTATCCTCTACAGCTAACATGCAGATAGGCTAAAGATATTGTCAGGGGAGTTGGTGTCAGAGTTGAGAACAGGCCTAGAAAGCTGGATCAGGGCAGAGCGCAGCTCCCACACATGGGAAAAGCAAACACTGTTAACAGTAGACAGATTCTATGGCAACCCTGGTTGTTAGGTGAGTTTGTCTGACTGTATCCCAGGGCACAGCTCCTGCATGGGATGTTTTGGGAACAAGTGCTTTCACTCACAAATACGTTTGGAAAAGAGGGTGTTAAGTTAAAATAAAAAAGAAGAAGAAGATTTAATTCTACCTTTCTCTTTCCCCCCAACCCCCAAAGATAACCACCATTGTTCTCCTAAAGTCTTCAAGACAGGTTGGCTACGTTTATTTCTTTGCAAGTACATGTGTCTCAGTTCTCTGTATTCTGTGTATTAAAGAAAGCGGCTGATAGTTCTTCTTATTTATTCACTAAACAGAAGTACAGCCAGTTACACTGATTTGTTCCCAGAGTGCACATCATTGTGTTTGTCTTTCAAATATTTTTTCTGTGCCATTTGTTATTTGTAGTTAGTAGTGGTTTACAAGACTGTAAGATCACAAGGTACAACTCCACACCACACAAAGTTCCGTGTTCCCACTCTCACCTCCCAGTGATAACCACCCTAGTTCCCACAAGATCTTAGCGACATTCTGCTTACTTCTGGTTTGTTTTTCAAGTTCATATATACATATTCTCTAAATTTCTTTTTTTCTTTTTAAAAATTTTTTTCTTTTTTTTAAAAATCTTTAAAAAATATTTATTTTATTTATTTATTCCCTTTTGTTGCCCTTGTTGTTTTATTGTTGTAGTTATTATTGTTGTTGTCGTTGTTGGATAGGACAGACAGAAATGGAGAGAGGAGGGGAAGACAGAGAGGAGGAGAGAAAGACAGACACCTGCAGACCTGCTTCACCGCCTGTGAAGCGACTCCCCTGCAGGTGGGGAGCCGGGGTTCGAACCGGGATCCTTATGCCGGTCCTTGTGCTTTGCGCCACCGCCCGACTCCCCATATTCTCTAAATTTCACACTAGTGAAACTATCTAGTCTTTCATCTCTTTATTATTTCCCTATGCATAACCACCTCCAGTTCCTCTCAGATAACTTTTCTTTTCCTTTATTGGAGGAAATTAATGTTTTACATTTGACAGTAAATACAATAGTTTGTACATGCATAACATTTCTCAGTTTTCCACATACCAATACAACCCCCACTAGGTCCTCTGCCATCCATTTCCAGGACCTGGGCTCTCCCCCTGCCTTCGATGAGGATGGACTCAGGCAAGTTCTGGAGGAGATGGAAGGTTTCTAGGAGCAAAACCAGTCGGATGAGAATGAAGTGAAGTCAGCTGGGCGACACGATGTGATACCGACTGCCAGGTTCCGACACTGCTCCTTGAGAAGGAACCGGCACCGCACGGCGGCTCACCTGTAGGACCACAGGTGGGGGTACAGCAGGGCCTTGCCCAGTGCTTTATGATTTCATATCTGCTGAAGAAGTGAAGTGGTTCAATCATTATAAAAAGTCTCTTGCTACTTACATGAGGTCATTGTGAGTAGATGAAGGTTTGGACATGACACAGGACACGAGGCCTCCAAAAAGTCTGCATATTGAAGTGTGGTGTCTAAAAAACTATGGAGAATTTGAAGTTGATGATGGCACTTCAGTCCTGTTAAAAAGAAAAATGGCTGCTTTCTGCCCCGGTGGATGTGTGAGCAGCTCGTCAGACAAGGCGATTTAGGGCACGTGCTGCCCTGACCTCAGCATGAGGCCGGCTGGTACGGAGACCTCCATCCTCCCCGACCACACTCCCTCACCACTCCTCATCCACCCTCCCTCACACAGTCCCTTGACACCCTCCCTGCCAGCCCCCGTTTGCCCACACTCCCTCACCTGGTCTTTTTGTTTTAATTTTTTTTTTAGATTTTTTAATATTTATTTATTTATTTCCTTTTTGTTGCCTTTGTTTTTACTGTTGTTGTAGTTATTACTGTTGTTGATGTCGTCGTTGTTGGATAGGACAGAGAGAAATGGAGAGAGGAGGGAAAGACAGAGAGGGGGAGAGAAAGACAGACACCTGCAGACCTGCTTCACCGCCTGTGAAGTGACTCCCCTGCAGGTGGGGAGCCGGGGGCTCGAACCAGGATCCTTACGCTGGTCCTTGTGCTTTGTGCCACATTGTGCTTAACCCGCTGTGCTACCACCCGACTCCCCACCTGGTCTTTTTTATGTTGCAGAAGTTAGATATGGTCATAAGAACTGTCTGGGGAGGCGCATGGTTTTTGCTTCACAGGACTCAGCCTCCTTTCTGTAATGAGCTATACCAGTGACCATAACATCCCTATAGCTATGATAATTGTTTTTTTCTAATTAAACACATGTATTTATTTAAAAGGAAGTATTCTTCCTTTCTTCTTAAACAAATATACATTTGACTTGTGAAGGGTTGTCTGTAAATACCATTGCTTTTCAGACTTAATTTGATTATGGAAACCTCTCCCCTTTCAGGTAGGATATCTGTACTGTGATTTAAAAGAATTCTTGTAACAGCAAGGACAAAACACACATGCTGATGAGAAAGATAGGAGGTTCCCTATGGCATCATGTAGCCACATGCTTGTACCAAATGGTATGTGTCTAGAAGTCTCCGTATACAAAAAACTTTTTTTTTTTTCCTCCTCCAGGGTTATTGCTGGGCTTGGTGTCTGCACCATGAATCCACCGCTCCTGGAGGCCATTTTTTTCCTCCTTTTGTTGCCCTTGTTGTAGCTTCGTTGTGGTTATTATTATTGCCCTTGTTGACGCAATTCGTTGTTGGATAGGACAGAGAGAAATGGAGAGAGGAGGGGAAGACAGAGAAGGGGAGAGAAAGACAGACACCTGCAGACCTGCTTCACCACCTGTGAAGAGACTCCCCTGCAGGTGGGGAGCCGGGGGCTCGAACCGGGATCCTTACACCGGTCCCTGAGCTTTGCGCCACATGCGCTTAACCCACTGTGCCACCGCCCGACCTCCTACAAAAAACTTTTAAAAAAGATTTTATTTGTAGGGCACCAAAGTAAAAACCCTGTGGTAAGGGGTAGACATGCAGCTTCCTGGGCCAGTGGGGGGAGGGAGTGGGTGGGAGGGATGGGTCACAGTCTTTTGGTGGTGGGAATGGTGTTTATGTACACTCCTAGAAAAATGTAGACATATAAATCACTAGTTAATTAATTTGAGAGGGGTAAAATTAATAGTATGTCTCAAAGTTTTTCAAAACACAAACTGAATCTTTTTAATATATAGGCTGTATATTTGATATGCAGACTCTCTCAAAAGCCTAGACCAAGTAGATCAGAAGCAACCAATAGCACAGCTATATACAAGATACTGGGTACTGTACAGCAAACCCTAACAAAAGGACTTTTCAAAGTTAACCCAACTACCAAATAATGTGATGATAACATTAACTATCCATTGTCTTTTTGAACCCCAAGACAGCAGGAACCTCACATCTCCACTATAGAGCCCCTACTTCCCCCAGTCCTGGAACCCTTGGATAGGGCCCACTTTCTCGTATGCATCTCCCAATCCATACCAAATAATATTGCATCCACCGATCACAACCTAACCAACGCAACGATTGCCACCTCAACATGCTTCACCTCAGACTGTGTCCAGAGACTTCACGTGTGGAATGACAACCCTTCAGCTTCATTACTCGGTCACCAGGTTCTAGATGCCACCAGGATGCTGGCCAGGCTTCCCTGGATTGAAGACCCCACCAATGTGTCCTGGAGCTCCGCTTCCCCAGAGACCCACCCTACTAGGGAAAGAGAGAGGCAGACTGGGAGTATGGACCGACCAGTCAACGCCCATGTTCAGCGGGGAAGCAATGACAGAAGCCAGACCTTCTACCTTCTGCAACCCACAATGACCCTGGGTCCATGCTCCCAGAGGGATAGAGAGTGGGAAAGCTATCAGGGGAGGGGGTGGGTTAAGGAGATTGGGTGGTGGAAATTGTGTGGAGTTATACCCCTCCTACCCTATGGTTTTGTTAATTAATCCTTTCTTAAATAAACAAAGATTTTATTTATGATATTTATTTATGAGAAGTGATAGGAGAGAGAGAGAAAGAACCAGGCATCACTTTGGCACATGTGCTGCTGGGGATTGAACTTGGGACCTCATGCTTGAGAGTCCAACACCTTATCTACTGTGCCAACTCCCGGATCACCAAAAATTTTTGGAATCCCAGTTTTCCACATAAAAATTCAGTTCTCACTAGGTCCTCCTCTGCCATATTGATCCAGGACCCGGACTCCCCCCAGCCCCCCGTGCGTCTTTTACTTTGACACAATGCACCACCCACCCAACT